>NC_053023.1:123771221-124071221 GCF_003073215.2 Triticum urartu | reverse complement strand
TATATACTTGGTAAAGGGTGGAAGGCTCGGCCTTATGCCTGGTGTTTTGTTCCACTCTTGCCGCCCTAGTTTCCGTCATATCGGTGTTATGTTCCCGGATTTTTGCGTTCCTTACGCGGTTGGGTAATAATGGGAACCCCTTGACAGTTCGCCTTGAGTAAAGCTCTTCCAGCAATGCCCAACATTGGTTTTACCATTTGCCACCTAGCCTTTTCTTTTCCCTTGGGAATCGCGCTCCTGAGGGTCATCATTATTTTACCCCCCCCCCGGGCCAGTGCTCCTCTGAGTGTTGGTCCAACCGAGCGATGTCCGGGGCTACCAGGGGCAACTCTGGGCTGGCCTACCCGACGTCTGGCTCATCTGAGTGTGCCCTGAGAAAGAGATATGTGCAGCTCCTATCGGGATTTGTCGGCACATTCGGGCGGTGTTGCTGGTTTAGTTTTACCCTATCGAAATGTCTTGTAGAACCGGGATACCAAGTCTGATCGGAATGTCTCGGGAGGAGGCCTATTCCTTCGTTGCCCGTGAGAGCTTGTGATGGGCTAAGTTGGGACACCCCTGCAGGGATTTGAACTTTCGAAAGCCGTGCCCGCGGTTATGGGCAGATGGGAATTTGTTAATGTCCGGTTGTAGAAAACCTGAAGTTGACCTTAATTGAAATGAATCAACAGCGTGTGTTACCGTGATGGTCTCTTTCCAGCGGAGTCCGGGAAGTGAACACGGTGTTGGAGTTATGTTTGACGTAGGTTGTTCTAGGATCACTTCTTGATCATAGTTTATCGATCGTGCTTTGCCTTCTCTTCTCTCTCTCTTTTACATATGTTAGCCACCATATATGCTAGTCGCTTGCTGCAGCTCCACCTCATACCTTTTACCTTACCCATAAGCTTAAATAGTCTTGATCGCGAGGGTGCGAGATTGCTGAGTCCCTGTGGCTCACAGATACTTCCAAAACTAGCTTGCAGGTGCCGTTGAACCGTGCAGATGACGCAACCAAGCTCAGGAGGAGCTCGATGAAGATCTTGTCCTTTGTGTTGTTTCGTTCTAGTCGATCAGTGGTGGAGCCCAAGTTGGGGTCGTTCGGGGACCTTTGTCGCATTTGGGGTTCTTCTTTTATTTGGTTCCGTAGTCGGGCCCTGATTGTATTTGGATGATGTAATGCTTTATTCATGTATTTGTGTGAAGTGGCGATTGTAAGCCAACTATGTATCTCTTTCCCTTATTATATTACATGGGTTGTGTGAAGATTACCTCACTTGCGACATTGCTTTCAGTGCGGTTATGCCTCTAAGTCGTGCTTCGACACGTGGGAGATATAGCCGCATCGAGGGCGTTACAGAGGTTGTATGGGTTTATGTTGCGAGATGTTGAACCTGGTAGTTCTAGGGCAAATACTATGGTTTAGATTTAGATGCTGTTTTTCAGTAATGAAATTCGGAAGGGGAAACCCTTCTTTGATTAAAAAAACTACTACCTCCATTCTGGTTTACTAGTCCCCATCGTACTTTGGGTCAAAGTTTGTCCATGAATTTTACTTGTAAAATGTGAATGGAAAACGAGATTCTGTTATACCCAAACAAAAAAGGACTGGAGGGAGTGATTGCTCTGACACGGATGTGACCTCTCATAGCGCAGGCATAGAACCGGCGCGCCAGCCAAGAGGGCCGCACTCGCTGCAGGCCCGGCTGAGCACGCCTCCTCGCCGCGTGCAACCAGCTTAAGACTGCCCCGCCTGCCTTCATTGAATCCGCGCGTGTGCCGGCAACACGTCCTTCCGCGAGCCGGTAGGCATTTTAGAACACAAAATATGACTAAAATATAATTAATTTACGCATGGTCTTGACTTGTTATCCTCGCACTGGTAGCCGGAACTAGTAGAGGATTTTCTTTATTTATAACTCTCCTCACATTTTTTTGGCTTTAAAGTGAATCATGGTTGTGGACATTATGTATGAATGTGCAGATATCTGTGAACATGAGTTTGATGTGGAAGTTGAACTTGGAATGTCGGGCTTGCACGTGAACTATACCATGTCCAATGCTTTGTCTGCTATTGTTTGGAAAGTAATTGCTGTTACATGACCTAAAAAAACATTTTGTGCCACATCAGTTGATGCACGGACATCACAACAGGCATGCTGACTGGATAAACATTTGAACCTAGCTATTATGAAGGAAATTTTGTATTGACAACAGTTTTAGATAACAGGAGACGCCTAGCCTGCTCTGCCTCTGCTAGCTTATTTCTGGCTTCTTCCATCTCTTCTTTGGCTTGGGTGAAGAGAGCATCTGATTGCTCTTTTCGCTTCTTCAGGAACTCAGCTACATTCTCAAGGGCTGCTGCACGCTTTCTTTCAGCCTTTACTAATGCCACGGGGACACGAACAGCTGACAACTCCACCTGGCTTGTGTGTAATCCAGCATCATCTGGGAATTTGCACCTTGTGTCTAATCCAGCATCATTAGGGAACTGGCACCTTGTGTGTAATCCAGCCTCATTTTGGAAACATGATCTCAAGGTTGACCATACTTCCCTCCTCGCAGGAACTGCATCCTGACATGAAGTTACTTCTTTTTTAGATCAATAAGCGGAGCAACCTAGATCCATTTAGTAGAAGCCAGATAAACAGAACTTGGAGAAGTGAATTCAAAAGGAAAAAAATAAAAACAGACTACAAGGTGAGAACACCCACTTCCTACATCAAGCTAAAAACAAAAGCATTAGGATGATTAAGACTCTTCTTATTACACATCAAAGAACACCACGCTTAAGAGAAACAGAAACTACAACATATACACATCGAAGAACACGAGGCTACACGAAAGTAATTGAAAGGGTGTTACTTACCAAAGCTCGTTTTACAGGTTCGGTGCAGCTCCTCTTTAACTTGCCATGCTCCTTGAAGATGTCCCGAATATCCTGTGTTTGGTCTTCATTGCTCCTCTGCATGTTCGCACTCGTGGTTTTAAAATCTCAACATGGCAAGAAAAATATATTACTAGTAATACTCACGCATCTTGTGGGCAACATTAAATCACTTGTCTGCCAGGTTAGAGCATCTCCAACAGAATCGCAATGCGCGGCGCTTTAAAAAAGTGTTTACAATGCTGAGATCAAGAAGTAGATACTAGAGAGTAGAGGATAGTTCTCAGCATAGATAGATAAAAAAAGATAATTCAACTACCCCTCTATAGATTTGCAAATAAGGCCTTCCCTCGTTCATCCTTTTCTCCCACAAGATAAACTACTCATACAAATGCATCTTGATGTGTGCAACGCATGGGCATCTTGCTAGTTCTAAAAACCTTTCCATCACTTGCCACACTACTGGTTGCAGATGAAAAACCTACCCAAGCACAACTCAATAAAGGAGCGACGTAAAATTACAAGATGATATTATGTTGGACAATGGAGGCTATAACCAATTACTTTTACGGGAACAATAGCACCCAGGAAATTTGAAGGGTAGGTATGAACAAAATTGGAACTGCACATGTACTGCTAAGTGATTCAATACACACATTACCAATCGAGGAGGAGAACGATGGTCGTGGCGGCCTTTGTGAGTCATGGTCGGCAACGGGAGTCAGTTCATTGTCCATGACGGTGGTACTTCTGCGCTTGGCGTCGGCTTCCGGGAAGCAGATCCGAGACCGTGGAAGACGATGTCGGGGAAGAGGCTTCGTGTACGACGACGACGGTGGACTGGCTCCAGTGTGGCGTACGAGGTCGTCGATGAGGCAGATGCGCTGCGGTGGACGAGTGCGCCGATGTAAAGGGGAGGAGCATGAAGGCTGCGGTGCCATGGAGAAGTCTATTTTGCGGTGGGGATAGAAAATGGGGAGTATTCAGGTGTACTACTCTGGGTGCCAGGGTGGGGTTGGCTGGGTAGGGTGAACATGAAGTTACGAAAACAGCCCCCTACCAAGCGCCATCCGTAGGCCTGTTCCGAAGGCTATGATGGTAACTTCCCACTGCTCGAATCAGGGTCGCGGGAGATTTTCCCACCGACCTCAAAATTTTGTGACAGTGGACTCCTCGTGTGGTGTGTTGAGTGATTCGGCTAAGCAACTAGCGAGTAGTAGTAGTAAACTCTGCATATTAGGTTTGACCGAAGTCAAACTTCCTAAAGTTTGACCAAGTTTATAGAAAAATATAAACATTTACCATAACAAATATGTATGATGTGAAAGTACATTCAATAATGAATCTAATGGTATTTATTTGTTATTGTATATGTTAATATTTTTTTCTTATAAGCTTTCTGAGAGTTTAAAAACTTGACTTTGACCAATGCTAATACGCGGACTTAAATAAAAACGGAGGGAGTACACATTTGTTTTCTTAGTTTGTAGTGAACTAATCATTTGTTGAAGTTGTGAAATAAATATATTAGGCTATTGACTTCGAATGTAATGGTCTATACAATTCAATAGTTACAATCATTGTCGAATCCCAAGATGTATACAAGGTCTATAGTACTTCACAACATGCTCAAACTCACATAATCCCAATCAAATGAGAATCTAAATGCATTTCATATTTATTACTTTGTAGGATGCAACAAAAACAACCATAACTCTACATCAGCCATTATAGAAGCAACATTTTGACATATCCCAATGTGTGAATGAAACGTGCAGAGAGTGCTTTTGAAGATGGAGCAGATAGGGCGGGAAAGATTGTATGTATGTGGACGAGAGAGTAGGAGACAAACCTAACGAGACAGAGAGAGAGAGATAGAGCGAGAAAGAGAGAGGAAGAAGTTAGGTCTGTGAGAAAGATGGACACATGTAATATACATGAGATGCGTGTGCATCTGGATTCTGTATACGTGGAAGGAGAAGAGACAACATGTTTGATGAGAGAGCTAGAAAAACATGGACGAGAGGGGAAGGATCTCGTGGGTTGAGGGATTGACAATTTTGTGCGAGGGAGAGAGGGATTGGTAATTTTGTGCAAGAGAGAGAGGGGGTGGGGGGAGGAGTCAGTCAGCCGTCGTCACATCACCCTGCTTCCAAATTACCCCGCATTCTATAGCGCGGTGTGGTCGCCATCTTCGATCTGCTCGATGCCCTATTTGAAGATTGAGGTGTTGTGCATGTTGGGGTGCAAAGAAGCACAAGAGAGAGTGGTCGTCGTATAACCTTGGATGGGGATGAATTGCGTGCTCGGGGGAGTGTGTGTGTGTGTGTTGTGTTGGGTATGTCTGTGTGTGTGTGTGTCAGATACTGAGAGAAAACAAACCTAAGGAGAGAAATGGGTATTCACGAAGAGATTGTGCGGGCCTTGAGGTGGGTAGGGGCCGGGTGAGGGTGTCAAAATGTGCGCGTTGATGCATGTGTTGCATGCGACCGTGAGAGGGACGGACGAATCAAGAGAGATGGTTGTTGTGTTATGGATGCTCCTCTCTCTGTCTCTCTCCCTCTCTCTCTCACACACACACACAAGTAAACTAGAAGACCGTTCTCTCATGTATACACAACGTATCGGCATCTGTCTATGTCTCACTCATGCATGATCATTTGCACATTCACACCTCTCTATGTCTGTATCACACGCACAGCGTCTCCACATTGCCCTTCCGCCACAACACACATATGGACACATACACACGTTCTCTCTCAGTCACACACACTATCAGTATTAAAAAAACTAGGGCGCACCTAAAACGTCCAAATCCAAATAAACACGAAGTTGAGCTAAATTCAAATATATGGAAATATTGCAGCGTCAAGAACTTTCACAGGAAAAAAAGTTGAGTAATATTCGAGGATTGTTTTCACACACACAAAAAGGTTCGGTGGATGTCCTTCGAGTGCGACACGGTGACGCACCGTTCGATCGACCGCGCGACCGCGGTTCACGCGCTTGCACAGGATTCTGTATCGTGGCTGTGGTACTAACTAATAAAAGCGCTGCGTAAGTCTAATGTTTACATGTACTAGTACAGTTTTCTTTTAAGTTTGACCAACCTTATATATAAAACTAAAGTAAGCTCCCACACGCGCACTCATCAATATGCCGCCGCCGCCATTGCGCATGCCGGCGCCCGCCTGCTCCGGCCAACAATTTCTTGCCCATCACCGCCGTGTCTCCGCCATCCCTGTGCCATGAAGCCGAAGGCTCACCCGCTCACGTCGTCTACAGTCCCTCCTTGTGATGCCGCCGCACTGCCAAGCACGCGAGCAGCTGGTGGAGCCGCGTCTATGCACGCAACGTACGAAGAGGATGACGAGCGCGTGCTCCAGCACGCCGACGAGAAGGAACTAGCGTGTCATTGTCGTCTCCGCCCGCGCGGAGGAGGCGCGCATGGTGGCTGTCGCGGCAAAAGCCAGTCGCGTGCACGTCGAGCCAGCAAACCGGGTGCGGACGCGGAATCTACCTTCGAGACCTTGAATGCCACGTGGATCCTGCAATCTGAAGGAGCAATTTTGGTCAGTCGACTCATGTGAGCCGTTTGATGCAACGTGGATGGCTAGAAGGGCTTCTTCCACCTCTTTCGTCGTCTTCTTCCTTCGCTCCGTCGAACTTCTTTCACAAATCGACTGACCCAAATTATACTACTAGTATGAACGTATTAAGTACAGTAGGAACACGAAGATACAAGCAGTAGTACCAACTGCAAGAACAGTAGTAAGACATAGTACTAGTACTACTGTACGTACTAAAGAGTTCAAATAACGAGAAAGAACATAAACATAGTTCTGCTGGGGCCTCAGCACAACACACCCTTGAAAATAAACTAAGCAACTAGTCCGCTTGACACTGCAGTAGAACCAGCATGAGTGACGGCACTGCCACCTACTCGGAGTCCGAGTCCACGTCCTCGACTTCGTCCTCGTCCCTCTTCCTCTTCCTCTTCGCCGACGCTTCTTTGCTTGAATCGGACACTAGGCTCTGCTTCTTCATCCAACCCTTGTAGATATTTAAACAAAGGTAGGCATCCATTGCTACGTACAGGATGTGATCTTCATCTAATGTCTTCAACTCCCATGCATGATGAAACTCGTGATGAGGTTTCTTCAGTTTAGCATACGAAGGATCAATCATGGCTGCTGCCAGGGTCAACATTGAAGGTTGAGAGGAGGACACCAGGCTTGCCTTCTGGAGATCAAAGGGCTGGCCTACAATGAGACCTATCCGATGCAGGACATACATGTCGTTCTTAAAGCCTACAGTAACGAATTTCACTTTTTTGTCCTTGAGGAAGTTCTTAAAATCCTGGCACTCAACGTCGGCATGGCCTATATGGTAGACCAAGCAAACGTTATGTACGCAAACCTGGATCATGGCGGGCTTCTTCCTATCTTCGTCCTTTAGATCCTTCTCTCATCCCAGGACTATGGTGTACTCAACATCTAGCCCAACGACCCACTCATCCATTGAACTGTTGAACATGCGTAGGAAGCGAGCAAGCCATGCTTTCACCGTCTCGGATCCACGTGTGTAGATGACGATGAACTGATCGCCGGTGATGGCTCTAACCTGGTACTCAGTGGCGACCATGGAGATTTGGAAGGCCATGGATTTTGGAGGAGGGTTAGGAGAAGTTGAACTGTTGTACCCCGCAAAAAAAACTGGGAGCGAACTAATGTGAAAGGACAGGACGACTGGGAGCGAACTATTGTAAGGTAGAAGACAGGGACGAGTAGGGCGTGCGAACGGCGTGGGGTTGCTGGCTTGCCTGGTGGATAAACGGCTGCAAGCCCCCAAAGAGTTCTCGAGAACTATGCGGGACCTACTAGATGTCATGTCTACTAGACCCATATCGTAGGCCTGACGGTATAGCTTCTGCCTGTTCGCATGCCATGCCGGCGCGTGGATGTAACTTCACTTAATTCCGTCAAACATAGCGCCTCCCACGACCTTCGCCTCCCTCGCATGGTCGCGCCCTTTGAGACTTCGACCGGCTATAAATGAGCAAATTTTTTTGCCTTTTTTTAGACAAGCAATTTTTTTGCCTACTCTGCATGCATGATACTCCCTCTAGTCCTTTTTACTCCTGTCAGCCGTTTGCAAAGTGTTTGACCAAATTTATACTTTTTTGAACACCACCTTATATTAATTAACCAGCCACACCAGTACACTCATTCGATACAATATTCACCACACAGGGCGGTACGTTATTTACAAGAATACCATCTAATCTATTGTCAGAGCTATACTTAGCGATTAAGTGTGCCACCTTATTGGCCGAACGGCTAATCTTTGACAATTGAAGATTGTTGATCAACTTCGAGATGCTCAATGCTTTCATCTTCAGGTCACGCATAGCAGACCTGTCATAGTCCCCCGATGAAAGAGACGCTACCACAAAAGCGCAATCAGTCTCTAAAATTACAGGATTATGAAGAGAAATACCTACGTAGAGACCGGCAATGCAAGCCCTAAGCTCCGCTTCCTCCATGCTTTGACAGGCATCAATGAAATCCCACGACCAAATTTATACTAAAAATATCAATATCTACAATACTGATTATATTGAGTATAAGAACTACGTTTTACAGTGAGTGTAAAAATATTGATTTGACATTGTGAATGTTGACACATTTTTCTATAAGTCTGGTGAAAGTAGAGGTACATTGACTTCAGACAAAACTTAAATGCACAATGCAGACTAGTTCCTCCGTCCAGGTGCGTGCCATGTCCTATCTTGTCATCACAACAAGATTAGCTATTAGAGTACCACTACCTCCCTTCTAGTTTAAAGGGCTCGATTCAAAAATTTCACCTACTCTTAGCAAGATAGTAGAGGCGTTGGAATAGTTTTTGAAGTCTGCAAAAGTACTCAACTAGTGTTGTCGTTCTTCACAAAAAAAATGTGTTTTCCAATGCATGCATGAACACTAGTTACTCTAACCCCCCTCTCTTCTTTAATTCTTTGCCACATCAGCATGTTTGCTATTCCCGTGTGCATGATACCAGCTAAGATACCACCATTATGGCCAGTCTTAATCATCGCGTGCAATAATTTAGTGCACCTTGAAATATGAACATGTGTGGTGCGTGTATGTTTTTAATGACTTGAGACTATACCTAGCCCGGCATGCAAGATGACTTATTATGCACCGTTCCCCATACCTGCAGGAAGCCCATTCGTCTCCAAATCTTTTCCTCTCCAAGTGTGGAAACAATATGCCTGCCAAACTCTCCTTCTCCCTCCGGCGGTCCCACCACTCCACCCCGTGTGAAAAAATATGCATGCATGACTCTCCTCCCCCCACGCTCGTCCAATCCGTTGTGACCACCAATATTTCCACCCCTTCGCTCCCCCGTAATTTACTCCAACAAATATGCCCATGTAGCTGTTACTTAACTGGAGGTGCATTAGGTCACTGACATATGGGCCCAACAAGGGTCTGGCCCACATGTCAGTGACGCAACTGGACCTGTAGTTAAGTCAGTGTAGCTCAGTCCATACCTTACGTAGGTGTGCCATTGCTCGCTATAAATACTGCGCCTCCCACAACATCGCTATCTCCTCCCCCTCACGTTCACGTTCATCGCTATCTCCTCCCCCTCCCTCTCATGTTGACCACCATGGCATCGCCCCTCCCAAGCCCTAGGAGCCCCTCACTGCATCGCGCGGACGGTCATGCGTCGCTGTTCCGTTCCTCGCCGCCACTAGTTGAGGAGGACGCGTCGATGTTCCGCTCCTCGCCGCTACGCGACGCGTCGCTGTTCCGTTCCTTGCCGCCACTAGTCGAGGAGGACGCGTCAGCGTTCCGCTCCTCACCGCGACGCATCGAGGTGGACGCGTCAGCGTTCCCAATCTCGCCAGCACGCGCGCCGGAGGACGCGTCGGCTCCCCGCTATGAGGAGAACGCCACGCTGCCGAGCCCCCCCAGCCTTGAGGAGCTTTGGAAAGAAATGGATGTCGCCTTGTGGGAGGCTTTGCCTCCAGCAAAGCGCACCAAAATAGAGGCAGAGAAGAAGGCCGAGGAAGAGAAGCGCACCGCGGAACAAGCTGCCTGGGAGGCCGATGTCGCGTCCGAGAGAGTCAGACAATTGGCCCTTTGGCAGAAGGCTCGTGCGAGGGCCGTGAGGGTGGCGGAGGACGCCCATGCCGACGCCCTGAGTGCAGTCGGGCCCAAGCGCCTCATCTACGCTTGGCGGTATGTGGACCGGGTGCACGCTTCCAGCAAGGAGGAGTACCTGTTGGCGCCGGATCACCACACCGGTGAGATCGCGCTTGCCCGCCAGCAAGCCGCCAATCAGCACCTCGCGAGTTGCGAGGCTAAGGAAGAGGCGTTGTGTCGGCGCGCTGGGAAACGGCCACGCACCAGGGCACTCGTGGCATGCCGCAAGCGCTCCTGCGAGCGCCGTGGCTTTTAGGAGGAGTATAATTTTTGTTTTGTAAGGCGATCTCATTAGTTTTGGGACGCAAATGATAAACCCCGAACGTTCAGGAATTTTTAGCGTCCTTAATTAAGTTTGTAAAAGGGAAAGTTTGGAAACCTTGTGTATTCGTACGCATTTTGCAAGTACGTGCATATAGTAGAAACTTTACTATATACTATCGCACTACACGTCTCTCTCGATATATGCTTGCAGACTGTGCTACTCCCTCCGTCCAGGTCAATAAGTCATCTTTGGTTGTGCACCGTGACCAAGATGGAGGGAAGACTTATACACCTAGATGGAGGGAGTACTACTATTACTTATGTACGTGCAAATGCACATTTTAACATTACGATGCGGTTTTTGTAAAAGTAGAAAAACAACACTAGTCAAGCTTGTGAAATGATTCAATGCAAAACAAATGCAAAAATGCTCGTTTGATTGTTTACTTTTAACTTCCTTCTCTGTGGTTATTTCTCTGTCATACTTTGTACGGAGTATCTCACTGGTTGTAAAGGCATGCAAATTCCCAAACCGCTTCCTACACCCTGTATCGAATTTTTTGCCTAACAAGTTGTGCCGTGCAATTGGAATTCCAACTTGAGTACTACTACTAGTAGGAGTACCAGGGGCCAGTTCTTTTAGGCTTCTAGATTAGTAATCCCGTAACTACTACCTCCGTCCTGGTTTATTGGTCCCCATTGTAATCTGTGTCAAGTTTTGATCATAAATTTAACTAATGAAATGTTAGTGCATGTCACATGCACTACTCCATCCGTCTAGGTGAGTAAGTCATCTTAGGCTGTGCATCGTGACCAAGGAGGAGGAGAAAACGAGAAACATTAATTTTTATTTGCTAATTAATAGTATTGCATGTAATGAACTAACCACTGAATGTCGTGTTTGATATCTCAAGTCATTAAAAGCATGCACACTCTTCATCTCTTATTGGTTGATATGTCAAGAAACAAGAAATGAGGTAGAAGTTAATGCACCGCGCCTAAGTGTTTTGGGATTATTTGGTTTTTGTAAGATGACTTACACACCTAGACGGAGGGATTACAATGGTGAGGAATAAACCAGTTAAATCTTTGGTCAAAATTTAGCACAAATTACAATGGTGAGGAATAAACCAGGACAGAGTAGTAGTTTAGAAGCCCAAATAAATGAGTGAGGCGCCTTATTGTTACTCTCCACTGTGACTAGTCTTGTGGGAAAAGCTGGGGAAGCCGCCAAAAGAACTGGCCCTAGGAGTAGTAGCTAGGGATCGAGTGTGCGAGATGAACTGGAGAAAGTAAATGCAGAGAGATGAAATGCAAAAAAGACGGAGGGATGTGATGGTTGCTTGTCCGTTTATTTTACCAGGCCACTTATTACTGGGAGTGGTTGGGTTTTGTGATATGACGGCTTTACTGCTGCGCCACGAGCTGGGTGAGAGGTGAGACTCTCGTTCAGCGCCGCCCTCTACACTTGTACTATATCGGTCATGGTTTATTAGTCCCCCATTGAATTTGACTGGAGATTTAACTGACAAAATGTTAGTGCATGTCAACAAAAACTATATCGTTGGATTCGTATTTGAACATAGTTTTGAATGATATAATTTTATGTGACATGCATCAGCATTTATCGTACTATATATAATGTTAGTTCAATTTTTGGTCGTACTAATCTATAGTAGTAAGGTGCCCGTGCGTTGCACCGAAGAGTGAAATACATTGATCGGGGAGTTGTTTATTTTGAAAAAGGATGTGGGGGTCATCTCATGTGTAACGGGTATCGATAGGTTTCTTTGGATATTATTTCATCTCTAGAGCTCACAAACATTCGGGTGAAATAGATAAAAAGGTATCTTTTGCAAACAAAAGCGTTCAACTGTTCAACCTGCATCCAAAACTTGTGAAGAAATAACACTTATTGTGCTTTGCAAGAAATGATCTTTAAGAATTAGTTTTTGAGTATCGATTGTTATACATGTTGGCTACAGATGACATGGCACTTTCTTATAGTCAACAGTTGGCTATACTATTAAGTAATATTAACCATGCCCTTATACACCTAGATGGAGGGATTAAATCAGGATGACTTGCAAGCGGGCAGAGGAGATGTAAGAAATGGTTCATCGTAAGTCTTTCACCAGTACTGTAGTAAAAATTCATACATGGAAGATTCTAGTCTAAACCATAAACAGATACACTTTTATTCATGCGCGATACTCCGATAGAGCAAGATCCTGCATGGAAGTCTCCACATGCTTAGACAGCGGATTACATTGAACAAAGACTAATGATCAACATTTAACTTGATAATGCATATGTCCAGGTGAACCTCCTTGGAGTCCCCGTGCACTGCGTCGGCGGGTAAAGGATGCCATGGGTTTTCCAAGTCCACATTGGCGGGATAGTCCCAACTCCCCAGATTCGAAGTCCGTTCGATGAGGCCGGTGTCGCCGCCCACGCGACCCGGAGGGGTAGTAACACTGACCACACACCCGTACATCGGCCTCGTGTCAGTGTCAGCGTCAGCGACATCGCCCCTGACACACATTACAGAGATGGGGCGGCAGCCTGCGCGGGCCTCGCCAGTGCCCATGATCAAGAGGAAGACGTTGTCGTCCTCCTCCGAGACTAGCAGGCGGCGGTGATCCTCCAGCGACTCCGGCATGGTGAACGGGTAGCACGTCTCGTACTTGATGTTCTCCGCCAAGGGCTAGCAGTGACCGCTGCACGCATCCGTGAGGTGATGCACCATGTCCGCCGGCAAGCCACAAAACGGCATCGGGCAATCATAGCAGTGGGTGAAGGGCTCCTTGGAGGCATCTACCAGGCCGTCCATGAAACGGGAGTGGCTGTAGGGGATGTTGCGCCAGTTGAATATATGAGCAAGTTACTACGAGATTTAATCTGAATAAGCACAAAATAAATCATGACGGCTATAATAGAGATGAAACTAATCATGTGGACTAGCATAGTAGTAGGATACAGAGTAGAAACATGAATTCTACCACGATTTCGAACAGGAAGGACAGAAACACATACGGTGCAACGGGAGCAGCACCGTTGGCGTTGAGGTTGTCGCCCATGTCCAAACACCACGTAGACATGGTCTTTGAGCACGGTTCGTAGTCGTTCCACGCTCGGGCATTGAAGTTTGTAACTATTTTAGATTAGAATATACTATCCTCCGGTGCTAGTAGTAGAGCAGAGTCCTACTCTACTACTCTACTCAAGCAAGTTAGGGCATAGCACTGTAGGGAGTACCAGTACTGTGATCACTCAAGCAAGTTGTCTGGCATCGACATGACCCTACGCTGCTGGTATGTGTCTCGTAAGTCAAGCGGCATGTTGTAGTCATCATCACCTGTCCACTTCCTGCAGCAAATATTCGCTTCTCCATCTTTGTCCGCACGTAATCTCGTCCAATCTTCCATCCCCGCTAAGGCGCCTCCCCCCTCGTCCGAAACCCAAGCACTAACAATGGCAGAACCGAGCAGCGTCTACCGAAAGAGTGGCTGGAATTCGCTCCCCACAGAGGTAATCAAGCTCATTGTTTCGCGTGTGGACAATCTCAGTACCATGCTACTCGTCGGGGCTGTACCGTTTACTCAAAGCCCTCAGGCCGGAGCTTTTTAAGCCAGCTCCTTGCTTGTTGATGCCACCTGATCTTCAAAAATGGTGTGTCACGCAGCATAACGATCGTAGGGTGGCAAGCATCAACCCCCTTGACTGCGATCCGATCCCCGTCAGCCTCAACTACATTAACGGTATGTACTGGGTCGGCATGAACACGTCTTGGATGGTGCTCGTCGACGGTCGCGACAGCTGGATGCTCGTGGAGGTCTACACCCGGCGATTGGTCCCCCTTCCTTCGATTAACACTGCACTGCTTTGGCACCGCGGCCCAGAATACTCGGAATCTTACAGTAGCCAACATGATACCAAGTTTGATTTGCTCAAGGTTGTAATCTGTTAAGTGCCCACAAGATCTGCGAATTATAAAGACTTCAGGCTAATTGCGTTCTTCAACCGCGGTCACTGCAGTAAGTGGATAAATCTGCACGTCCATCGCAGGATCATACATCCTCCATGGTTCTCTAATGCCATTGAACACAAGGGCTTCATTTACGCTGTCGACTCCTTCTGGCTAGACGTATTGCTGGCCTACTCCAGTCATCGCTACAAATGGTTGTTATAGAAGTATGTTACTTTCCTATGATATCATGATGGCTTGCTTATATTACTGTCAACATTTGCTGAAAAAATATTCATGCTCATAACATGCTATTCTTAAGATTGACTAAATCAAGAGCCCTTTTTTATTTGACTCCAACTTGATATGATGTTGTAGGCTGCCTGGTGTCCCTACCCTTCCTAATCGCAGAACCTTTCAAAGAAAAGCGGAATGGCAGTTGCAGGTGGTTCCTGGCTCGATCAGACGACGGCAAAAGATGGATGATCATTCGCATGTACCGGACGTGTTGTTTTGCTGAATACAATCACAGTCACTGCAAGGTCTTTGAGCAGGATCCCAGCTTCTCCGGGCCTTCAGGAATTTTTGACTGGAGGCTGGTAAGTAGCCTTGGTACACGCTCTTTGTTTGACGGACTGAATTATCCGGTTAACTAGGAGATAACCGACGGCAAGGATCATGATGGCAGCGCGGTTTCGTTCATCAGGCAAAACTGTGTGTACACAGCATACCATGCGTCTCTGCATGCACCATACCCTGATATGTGTCGCCACGCTCTACAGCCCAAAGTAGGAGAGAGGGTCGCAAGTATCAGACTTCGACCTGCTGGCTGGAGTTTCCCCTGTCAGGCACCCATCTGGTTCAAGCCGTCAGCCAATCTCCACAGCTTAATAAATAGTAACATCTAACTGAGCCAGTTAGTTAGATGCGTACACTTGGTGTAGTAGGATCTTTATTTAGTTTGATGCATACACTTGTTATTTTTTGGTAGCCCTTTTGTAATGATGGCTGATGTTTGGTTTGGAAGAGAGAGCTGCGTCTTCACTCTTCTGGCCTGCTTACTGCTTCTGTTGCACCCCCAGCCCTAGTTGTTGTTGCTGCTATTTTCAATGTACAATCAGTAGTATATTTCGTCTGTTGGTTGAATAAATGTGTTGTTAGAACAACAAACACAATGTTTTGGAAGTCGTTGCACGGTTCGATCCTTTAGTGCCCCGTACCGTACGTAGCGCATACTATTTTTCATACGGAACACATTTTCCACTTATTGATAACATGCAGCCCACTGATGAAGGCCCAATAGAGAAGCCCATAATTAACTGGAAGGGAGGCTCTCACATGAATTCGGCCCAGGTACATGCTCATGGTCCCCTAAACATAAATAAATAAATAAATAAATAAAGCTAAATGCTCATGCACCAGTTCTTTGGGAAAATAGGTAGCCCAGTATTTCTTTTTGAAGAATACCCAAGCTAGGCCTATTTGTTTTCTCTGAATTACTGGGATGCAAATCTTTCAAGACGAGGAGGGATGCATTCCGGCCTGGCTTAAGAGTATGGTCAATGTCTGTTAAAAGTAATATCAAAAGGGGTTGAAAATTTCAAAAAAAAATTATAGCAAATGGGATATAAGTTTCTTTTTTTTGTTTTTGTTCTTCACTGATATCTTATACGTATTTCATTGGATTTAACATGACATAGTACTAATTTATTTTTAAATTTGTTTTAGTATGGCTATTAATTTTTGGATTAAGAATATTTCGTTCCCCAGCAAAAAATTGCGAATTTTCAAAATTTCCCACATATTTAGTTAATTTTTTGACCCTGGTACTGACCAAAAAATGGCCAGCAATTCTAAAAATGGAAAACAGGCTGCAATAAATTCCGTATGAATTAGAAAATGAGTAAAAATTATAAAAACAATAGCAAATGGGTTGTAAACGCCACAGATTTCGAGGCTGACTTGTTTACGCAAGGCTTTGTCAGTGAACACACGATTCTAGCAGCAGTGACTGTTGGATGTCCATCCAACGGCCGACGTGCTTCTTCAATCTCTGATCTTCCTGCTCCAGCCGCCTAAACTAGCGCCGGCGGGACTGCCTGCTCCCTCCTCTTGTGGCCCATTGTGATGTCGTGCAGGCTTCCCCGGCCCACCCTACTCCCTCCGCTGGCCTGGCCGCACGCAATCAACTGCCTCCTTATTACGCAAAAAAACATATTCCTCCCACTAACATCTGGGGCGCACCGGTTGGGAGGCTGACCTGTGGGCCTACTAAGTTGACGCGTACGCAGGGCTTGTCAACTTAGTCAACAAATGATTCTAGCAGCAGTAACCGTTGGATTTGAATCGAATGGTCCTGCCGCTTCTTCAATCGCTGCTCTTCTTGCACCAGCCGCCCAAACCAGCGCCGGGGAGACCTCCTGCTCCTGCCTCCAGTGGCCGGCTGTGCTGCCGTTGAGGCCTCATCGCCCCCTACTACTCCCACCGCTAGCCAGGCCCTGCGGCGACGGCAGCCTCACACCGCAGCCGAACCAGTGAACCCTCATACTCCTCTCTGCGTGGGCATCCACTGCCACGTCTTCCCAGGCTCCGCGTCGTCCCCTTCCTAGGCCTCGCCATCATCCACCGTCTTGGTGCTCTCGGCGCGGTGTGGTCAACGTCATTCCATCGGAAGAGTACTGTACATGGAGAGGCTGACAGCTGGGTCCACGGCCACAGCCCAGTTTTTTTTGTGATTTGCCAAGTAAGTCTCTTTGTCAGGCTTGTTGGGCTGCAAATCTTTCAAGACGAGGAGAGCTTTCATTTGGCTGGCCGAGAAAATGGCCCATCAGTAATGAGAAATGGGTTGTACATTTTTAAAACACATCAAACCGGCAATTAGTTTCAAATATCTTTTTTTTATTTCGAGATTTTAAATTACATAAATTTTTATGCGTGGAGAATTTGTTGGATTTTATATTGATATACATTTATTTTTAAAATCAGTTTGAATGTGAGTCGAAATTTCGGGATTAAAAACAGTTCGGACCGCACCGAAATATGCAAAATTTCGTATAATTTTTTAACCGTGGCCACAATATGGGCTGTAATGCTAACAAAAAGAATATGGGCTCCAAAAAAACCTTAATAATTAGCAAATGGGTTGTAAATTATTAGAAATAATGGCAGATGGGTTGTATGTTGTTTTCCACAGATTTGAGGCTTTCCTAAAAAAGGTTGATGCACAAGCAGTGACTGTTGGATGGCCATCCAACGGCCGTCGTGCTTCTTCAATCTCTGCTCTTCCTGCTCCAGCCGCTCAAACAAGCACCGGCGGGACTGCCTGCTCCCTCCTCCCCGTGGCCGGCTTTGCTGCCGCGCAGGCCTCACCGCCCCACCGTACTCCCATCGCTGGCCTAGCCATCCCTCTACTCACCCACACCTGCTGTTATTCTCCGGCGACGGCAGACGAACTAGTAAACCCTCATACAGTCGTACTCCCCTCCGCGTGGGAAAGAATTGCCGAGTCTTCCTTGCCTCCATGCCGTTCCCTTCCTAGGCCTTGCCATCGTCCACCGCCCTGGTGCTCTTGGCGCGGCCTGGTCAACGTGGTCAACGACCGAAATGCATCTGAAGTGGACTGTACGTGGAGAGGCCGACAGTTGGGTCCACGGACGCACACAAGGAAATGCCTCCTTATTACGCGCAAAATAATGATTCCTCCACCTGACATCAGGGACCCACTGAAAGGGCCTCTGTATTTCGCGAAAAAAACATTACCGCCGCTGACAGCTCGGACCCACCAGCTATATCTTCGCACGCAAGGAAGTGCCTCCTTATTACGCATAAAAAAATGAATACTCCCCCTGTTAGCTGGGACCCAGTATAGTGGCAGGCTGACTTGTGGGCCTACTAAGTTGACGGGGATGGAGGGCTTTGTCAACTTAGTCAATATGCACGATTCTAGCTCCAGTGACCGTACGATGTCCATCCAACGGTCGTAGTGCTTCTTCAACCTCTGGTCTTCTTGCTCCAGCCGGTCATGCCTCGTGCTCCTGCCTCCCATGGCCGGCTGCGATGCGGTGGAGGCCTCACCGCCCCCTACTACTCCGACCGCTGGCCAGGCCATCCCTCTACTCACCCACACCCCCTGTTATCCTGCGGCGACGGGAGCCTCACACCGCAGCGAACCAGTGAACCCTCGTACTCCTCTACGCGTGGGCATCCACTGCCGCGTCTTCCCCGGCTCCGCGTCGTCCCCTTCCTACGCCTTGCCGTCGTCCACCGCCCTGGTGCTCTCGGCGCAGCTTGGTCAACGTGGTCAAGAAACAGCTTCCATCGGACGTGGACTGTACGTGGAGAGGCTGACAGCTGGGTCCACGGCCGTAGCAAGGAAGTGCCTCCTTATGACGTGCAAAATAATTATTCCTCCACCTGACAGCGGGGACCCACCGGACGGGCCACCGTATTTCACGAAAAAACGTTTCCCCCTGACTGCTGGGACCCACCAGCTACATCTTCACACGCAAGGAAGTGCCTGACAGTCGGGACCCACCTGGTCGAAGCGTACATAGCGTTGTCATTCTGGTCGCGGACGTGTACATACATATATACTAGTAGATGTAGAGGCGCGCACGTGTCATAGTAGAGGCGCGTACATGTTGTAGTAGAGGTGCGCGTGTAGCATGTACACGTACGTACAACGGCCAGGGTGCAAGAAAGAAAATATGGCCACGTATGTGTACATACGGGCGGGGTCTTGAACGCCTACTCGCGCATACGTACGGCCAGGGCTCGTGTACATGGCTGGGTTGGAACGGAGAAACAGCGTCGTCGTCATGTTCATGGGGAGGCAACGGAATGCGTCGTGTTCATGGGGAGGCAACGGAATGCGTCATGTTCATCGGGAGGCAACAGAACGCGTGGGAGCCAACCGGCTAGGTCGGAATGGAATGTGTGGTCGTGTTCATCGGGAGGGCTTAGACGGAACAGGCGATGGAAACGAGGCCTGGCGTACCACACAACGGAGGAAATGGACCTCCTATGTTCGGAACGGGGTCCTGTTGATCGAGAGGGGTCTGGTGTACCGCACAACGGAGGAAACTAACCTCCTACGGTCGAAACGGGGGTCCTGTTGATCGGGAGGGGTGTGGCGTACCGCAAAATGGACGAAACGGAGCTCCTACGGTTGAAACGGGGTCCTGTTGATCGGGAGGGGTGTGGCGTACCACAAAACGGACGAAACGGACTTGTGTTGGAGCGCTACGGTCGAAACGAGGGTCCTATTCATCGGGAGGGGTGTGGCGTACCGCAAAACGGGACTCCACGAGATACTGTTCATCTCCACCGTCGACCTCCTCCAGCCTCCACGGGCTACCGTCGACCTCCTCCAGCCTCCACGGGCTCCTGCTCATCCAGCCTCCACTGCGTGCTACTCCACCGGCTACTGTTCAACCACCCCTCCACGGGCACCCCTCCATCGTCTACTGTTCATCCAGCCCTCCACACCACGGGGTCCTGTTCAACCACCCCTCCACGGGCACCCCTCCACCGTCTACTGTTCATCCAGCCCTCCACCACACCATGGGGTCCTGTTCATCCAGAGGCAACACCACCGCTCACTATTCATCCAACCCCCCCCCCCCCCAACGCTCACTATTCATCCAATCGATCGGCTTCAGTTAGCAGCAGTAGCGAAAGAATCACTTGATCGGGTTCAGTTAACAGCCATCAATCGATCACTCGGGTTCAGTAACGCGTAGCCTGCAGTGCAATCGCTCGGGTTCAGTTAGAGCCCAACGCCTCGCTCGGGTTCAGTTAGAGCCAATGCCTCACAAACACGCGCGTACGTGTACGAGAGAAACGCGCGTCGCTCGGCCCCCGACCTCCCACCGTAACCGGGAACTCCCCAAAATTTTCCTCCCCCTCACTTCTACCACAGTTTTTTCCATCATGGACGGCCCAAAGAATGTCATGCAGCTGCGTCTCCGGCCCGCCCAGGACGAAAAGCCCATTTTCTGTCATGATTTTTTGTCATAGAAGTAGGAGCCCACCACATCTATGATGATACCGGGTTTTGTCACAATTATTGTCATAGAAGTGTCATATGTATGACAGAAAAAAATTCGTTCGGCCCAAAATGTCACGGATGTGTCTTCTTTTGTAGTGATGCCTTCCTCTAGGCCAAATAATGGTGAAGTGTCATGTAGTCGACGTTCACATAACACCACTAGAGGAGAGGCAACATACATCTCATCAAAATATAGAACGAATACCAAATTCACATGACTACTAATAGCAAGACTTCTCCCATGTCCTCGGGAACAAACGTAACTACTCACAAAGCATAAACATGTTCATAATTAGAGGGGTATTAATATGCATATAGGATTTGAACCTATGGTCTTCCACCAAATAAACCAACTAGCATCAACGATAAGGAGTAATTAACACTACTAGCAACCTACTAGCACCAATCCTGGACTTGGAGACAAGAATTGGATACAAGAGATGAACTAGGGTTTTGAGAGGAGATGGTGCTGATGAAGATGTTGATGGAGATTACCCTCTCCCGATGAGAGGAGCGTTGGTGATGACGATGGCGATGATTTCCCCCTCCGGGAGGGAAGTTTCCCCGGCAAAACACCTCTGCCGGAGCCCTAGATTGGTTCCGCCAAGGTTCCGCCTCGTGGCGGCGGAGTTTCGTCCGTGAAGATGGTTTCTTATTTTTTTTCATCAAAGACTTCATATAGTAGAAGATGGCCACCGGAGGGCCACCAGGGGGCCCACGAGGTAGGGGGGCATGCCAGGGGGTAGGGTGCGCCCCCACCCTCGTGGGCAGGGTGTGGCCCCCTAGTGAATCTCTTCCGCTGAGTATTTTTTATATATTCTGAAAACGTCTTCCATGAAGTTTCAAGACGTTTAGAACTGTGCAGAATAGGTCTCTAATATTTGCTCCTTTTCCAACCCAGAATCCCAGCTGCCGGCATTCTCCCTCTTCATGTAAACCTTCTAAAATAAGAGAGAATAAGCATAAGTATTGTGACATAATGTGTAATAACAGCCCATAATGCAATAAATATCGATATAAAAGCATGATGCAAAATGGACGTATCAACTCCCCCAAGCTTAGACCTCGCTTGTCCTCAAGCGAAAAGCCGAAATCGAAAAATATGTCCACATGTTTAGCGATAGAGGTGTCGATAAAAATAAAATACGGACATGAGGGCATCATGATCATTCTTAGAACAACAACTTACATAATTCTTGTCATATGATTTCTTATGCTAGAGTAATAATTCAATCACAATTTCAAGTATGAATCGGAAACTTTATTGAAAACTAACAAACTGTAATCTCAGTCATTGGAGCAATTGCAATTTATCATAACATAGAAAAGAATCAATGTATAAGAGCTTTTTAGCAAGTCCACATACTCAACTATCATATAGTCCTTCACAATTGCTGACACTCACGCAATACTTATGGGTATGGAATTTTAATCGGACACAGAGAAAATAGGGGCTTATAGTTTTGCCTCCCAACATTTTACCTCAAGGGTAATGTCAACAATAATAGTTCATGAAAACTCACATCCAATTAGCCATATATACCAGGATCTTTCCAACATACTGTGCTTGCCAAAGGATAAAATGTAAAAAGGAACGGTGAAGATCACCATGACTCTTATGCAATGTAGGAGATAAAAGTAAAAGATAAGCCCTTCGCGGAGGGAAGCAGAGGTTGTCATGCGCTTTTATAGTTGGATGCACAAAATCTTAATGTGAAAGAACGTCACTTTATATTGCCACTTGTGACATGGACCTTTATTATGCAGTCTGTCGCTTTTATTTCTTCCATATCACATGATCGTATAAAGCTTATTTTCTCCCACGCTAATAAGTCTTACATATTTAGAGAGCAATTTTTATTGCTTGCACCAATGACAACTTACTTAGAGGATCTTACTCAATGCAAAGGTAGGTATAGTGGACTCTCATGGCAAAACTGGTTTAAGGGTATTTGGAAGCACAAGTAGTATCTCTACTTGGTGCGATGAATTTGGCTAGCATGAGAGGGAAAGGCAAGCCCAGCTATGTTGGATGATCCATGACAATATAATTTATCTCAGATGTAAGAAAACATAACCCATTATGTTGTCTTCCTTGTCCAACGTCAACTCTTTAGCATGTCATATTTTAATGAGTGCTCACAATCATAAAAGATGTCCAGGATAGTATATTTATATGTGAAGATCTCTCTTTCTTTATTACTTCCTATTAATTGCAACGATGACCAAAACTATGTTTGTCAACTCTCGACAACTTTTATTCATCATACTTTTTCTATGTGAGCTTATTACTCTCCATGAGATCCATATGGTCTCTTTGAATCTTTTTATTTCTTTCTCTTTTCTTTTATTCACTTAGGATCATGGCAAAATAATCAAGCCCTTGACTCAACACTAATATTTATTATATATATATAGCTCACGGACTCGGTTACATATAGGGATTATAAAGCGAAACTCACAACTAGATCATACTAAGAACTTTTATTCTACTAGATCAAGATATTACCAAAAGGATCAAACTAAGAAAAATGGTAAAGGTAAAAGTGATGGTGATACGATACCGGGGCACTCCCACAAGCTTGGAGTTACCAAGGGGAGTGCCCATACTAGATACTCAATTTTTCTTTATTGGTGGAGAAGGTGATGGTTTTGTTGATGGCGTAGGCTTCTTCCTTAATCTGCGCTTGAGGACAGAATTTTGGTCCCTTAGGCCCTCGATCTGTTGTTCCAGGCTCAGTATCTTTTTGCATAGTTCCTGCTTGTTTTCTTGCAAGAGGCGAAAAGGGATAAACTCAATCTTAGGTTTCTTTACTCTATCCGGGAGGCTTGACTTTTTCAACTCCACATGCATGTCCCCAGGTTGAGGTAGGGGAACTTTATCTTCATCTGAGCTCGTCTCCTCCTTTCCCTTGGGTTCATGGTCCTCTTCTTCTTCCATAGTCCAACCACAATGCTCCACATCCCCATAGACATTACGATCTGAAAGGTAATCAGCCACATAGCTTTCTCCTTCCGAATCCTGGGATGACATGTTGCTCTGTCTGCAGTAGGACAGCTCAAAACAAAGACAAGGGATATTTGCGTGATATGGGAGTCAAAACCCCTGGAAGATTATATAATGAATTTTTACCGACCAAAATACGTGTCGTGTAAGAAAACGGAGTTCGGGGAGCACACGAGGTGCCCACGAGGTAGGGGGCGCGCCCAGGGGCTAGGGCGTGCCCTCCACCCTCATGGAGCCCTCGTGTCCTTCCCATACTGCTTCTTATTTTTCTATTTTTCTAAATATCCCAAAACAGAGAAATATTGCCTTAAAAATTGTTTTGGAGTTGGCTTACTTACCGTACCACATACCTATTCCTTTTCGGAGTCTGAAACATTCCGGAAAGTGTCCCTTGTGTATTCCTCCGGGGTTACGGTTTCAATAACATTGGTTTCAACATTTATGGGATTACCTGAGATATAATGTTTGATTCTTTGACCGTTCACCACCTTCGGATTTGTGCCTGCGAATTTGTTGATTTTTATGGCACCGGAACGATGGAACTCCTCGATAACGTAAGGACCTTCCCATTTAGAGAGAAGTTTCCTGCAAAAAATATTAAACGAGAGTTGTATAGCAATACATAATCACCTACATTAAACTATGCTTTTGTATCCTTTATCATGCCATCTTTTAACTTTTTCTTTAAACAACTTGGCATTTTCATAGGCTTGGGTTCTCCATTCATCGAGTGAGCTGATATCAAATAACCTCTTCTCACCGGCAAGTTTAAAATCATAATTGAGTTCTTTAATAGCCCAATATGCCTTATGTTCTAGTTCGAGAGGTAAGTGACATGCTTTTCCATAAACCATTTTATATGGAGACATACCCATAGGATTTTTATATGCGGTTCTATAGGCCCATAATGCATCATCAAGTTTCTTGGACCAATTCTTTCTAGATCTATTAACAGTCTTTTGCAAAATTAACTTGAGTTCTCTATTACTCAATTCTACTTAACCACTAGACTGAGGGTGATAAGGGGATGCAATTCTATGATTAACATCATATTTAGCAAGCATTTTACAGAAAGCACCATGAATAAAATGTGAACTACCATCAGTCATTAAATATCTAGGAACTCCAAATCTTGGAAAAATAACTTCTTTAAGCATTCGAATAGAAGTGTTATGATCAGCACTACTAGTTGGAATAGCTTCTACCCACTTAGTAACGTAATCAACAGCAACTAAAATATGTGTATATCCATTAGAGGAAGGAAAAGGTCCCATATAGTCAAAGCCCCAAACATCAAATGGTTCAATAACAAGTGAATAATTCATAGGCATTTCTTGACGTCTACTAATATTACCAATTCTTTGACGTTCATCACAAGATAAGACAAACTTACGGGCATCCTTGAAGAGAGTAGGCCAATAAAAACCAGATTGCAATACCTTATGTGCAGTTCTATCTCCAGGATGGTGTCCTCCATAAGCTTTGGAGTGACACTTGTGTAGGATCTGTTCCTGTTCATGCTCGGGTACACAACGTCTAATAACACCATCTACTCCTTCTTTATAAAGATGTGGGTCATCCCAAAAGTAATGCCTCAAATCATAGAAGAACTTTTTCTTTTGTTGGTATGTGAAACTAGGTGGTATAAACTTAGCAACAATGTAATTAGCATAATTAGCATACCATGGAGCAGTATGAGAAGCATTTATGACATTTAATTGCTCATCAGGGAAGCTATCATCAATAGGAAGTGGGTCATCAAGCACATTTTCTAACCTAGACAAGTTGTCTGCAACGGGGTTCTCAGCTCCCTTTCTATCAACAATATGTAAGTCAAATTCTTGTAGCAAGAGAACCCATCTAATAAGTCTAGGTTTAGCATCTTTCTTTTCCATGAGATATTTAATAGCAGCACGATGCTTCTTCAGAGTTTTCAATAATCTCTTTTCCTCATGCTCTGAAAGGTTAGCACTAATAATAACAGGATATATCTTTTTCTCATCAAGATAAGAATATTTAAGAGTATCAGGTAACGGTTTAAGATCAAACATGGGATCACCCTTGTGTGGAGGAGGATCCCCTAGGATTTCAGCAGGCAAATTGTTTTTCAGAATAGGTTCCTGTTTAAAGAATACTTCATCTATTTCCCTTCTTTCATTCATAAACATGTCATTTTCATGGTCTAGTAAACATGGTTCTAAAGGATCACTAGGAGGTACGGCAATAGAAGCAAGACCAATAATTTCATCCTTACTAGGTAATTCTTCTTCACGGTGTTGTCTACTAATGTAACATCCCAAATTTTCAATTTGAAATGTTATACATTAGATCATCATTGCATATCATATTTTATTGCTTTTGGGCCTGATCCAGAAATTCTACGCAACTCAAGGACCCACGGAGAGAGTTGGGGATTTCATTATTTTCATATTTGAGTTTTCTCAAATTTTGAAAATAGGATCATTTGATTTTATTTATTTTATCTTCAATTATTTCAAATTATAAAAATAAGTGAGAGGGAATAAAATGACTTTCCCAAAATAAAGAAATATTGAGGATTTAATAAAAAAATCAAATAAAATTTTATTTTGGAGTTTTTTTCGTTGTTTTATTTGATTTAGGAAAAGTTGCACGTTTTCAAAAACTGCATTTTAGGGCCAAGAAAATGTTCATCATGTTCTAAATATTTTATTTAGACGGTGAAAATTTGTTTTGGCATTTTTAGATTTTTATTTATTTTTCTAGGATTTTTCTTAGTTCGGCGGAATTATTTAAAAAACAAAAAACCTCTCGCGCGCCCGAATGGGCCGAAGCCTAGCCGAGCCAGGCCGGCCCGCAAGGAGCCACCGCCTCCTCGTCCCGTGCCGCCGCCGGACTCGGGAGATTCCCAGCCGGAGCCGCCGCCGCCGCCCGACCCCCTCCCCAAGTCGGAGCCGCTGCCGCCTCTCCCCCCCCCCTTTAAATACCACCCCGGGCCCCCCTGGAGCCCCGAGTCGCCGCCGCCGCCTCGCCACAAGCCGCAACCGCCCCTGCTGCCTTGCGCCGCCGCCGCCAGGAGCCGCTGCGCCGCCGCCCCATGCCGCCCGGAGCCCCGTCGGACCTCGCCGGAGCCCGAGCCGAGGTAGCCGCCCGACGCCCCTGTTTTTCTAAAGAAACCGATCCGGTTTTTTTTTAAAAACCCTAGTTTCGTTTTTTAATAGATCGGTTTTTCCAGTTTATTTATCTAGCGAGCGTTCGCCCGTTCGTTCGTTTTAAGGGACGAATTCGTCGTTTAGTTTCAGATAACGAATGTTCGTTCTTTAATCTGTTCGTCAGTTTTTCTTTTTCTCAGATTTTTCGCTATTATTTCTGATCGCGGTTTCTGATCCGTTTTTCGTTTTAGTTTAACTTTTCGCTCGTTTATCGGAATCAGGCGATTCAAGTGCCTGGAGTTTTGTCTCGAAACCCTCTTTCTGTTTAACCCACTCAAACAAGTTTTTGCATCTGTAAAATTTGACTGCGATCCAGATTAGTAAACGAAGCTTGTTTCTTTCGCCGTTTGACTTTCGTCGCTTCGTTCGATTTGATTCTTTTTGCAAACCGGAGTTCTTAAGTTGAACCTTCTGGTTAGTTCTCTTATTTGAGTTTTACCCGTGCATTAGATGAGTACTTATTGTGTGCTTGTTTGTTTGCGATAGAGTACCCGGAGTGCGCCGCTTGCTACTTTGAATCTCTAGGTTTCGCAGATCATCAGCAAGGCAAGTAACACTTTGATCATACCTCTTACTACCCAGTTTTATTGCATTAGATCAATCCTCAAAACATTGCATGATTAGGATCTAACTAATTTGTGGGTTGGGAAGTAGATGAGGTAGCGCCTATTACCTGTTTTATTATCAAACCCTTGGGAGTTACTTCTACATTTTCTTATGCCCTGCTATGCTAGTAGACGTGGATTGGGTGAGTGTATCCATGACAGATGTGAGATTGTTAAAATTAATGGTTTATTTAAGGTGGCAACTTTAATACACATCTGGGTGGATTGAGGCACCTGGGTATTCCAGCGATTGCCTGTTTTTCTTTATGGACCGCCACCCAGGCTCAAAGGGATCATGAGATTATTCATGCTAGAAACTTCCGTGTGCAGTACTATGGGCTCTAGCATAGTTGATTAAGTCGTGCGAACTCTTACAGTGGTAGACTAGCAGATGTAGGGGAAAGTAGGTGTAACGGTCTACCCGATCGTAAGGTGCTAACGCTTCTGAAAGACTATGTCTCGGTCATCCGTTTCTCAAACACCATGTAGTGCGAGAATCCCAACGAAGGAGATCAAGTCTTGTGGGGAAAAGTGCGCAAACCTCTGCAGAGTGTATAAACTAATCATGGTTAGTCGTGTCCCCGGTTATGGACAACTTGAGTATCTAGTATTTGGATTATCATGTGAATCTCATCATTGTGACTTTAATTAATTTTGTTGGGTTTTAACGATGATGTTTAATTGGGATTGAGAGGGTGTCTACACTCTCAATCACTACTAGGAAAAAGGCTACTAGCAGCGCGGGTAAAATGGCTACTAGCAGCGCGGGTACCCGCGCTACTAGTATCGCGCTACAGCTAATAGTTAGTAGTAGCGTGGGTGAGGCCCGCGCTACTACTAACTTTGTTAGTAGTAGCGTGTGCCGCCCACGATACTGCTATTACAGACTCGCGCTACTACTAATGAAGTAGTAGTAGCGTGCCTATAAAACCAGCGCTACTAGTATCCTAAATACTAGTAGGGCACTTTTTTTCCCAACGCTACTAGTAACAAATTAGGAATTAAAAAAATAAAAATAGATGCAGTATTCATGAATGGAGATCAGAGACACGTCCAGTGCAAATAAATTTCACAGAACCATCTTAACACTAGCAGTGTTCATGGATGCAACATTGAACATCTCAACTCAAAGAGATCACGAGGACGCACACAACCATCATCAAAAGGTTGGTACCTTCCCTAGCGTTTCACCACCAACCTAACCAGACCACTTCTTTAGATGTATGTACAAAGCGTCGAGGTCCTCCACCTTGAGGAACTCCGGACGGTGGCGTCGTACTCCACCTCGGTGACCGGACGGTGGCGTCGAGGTCCTCCACCCCGGGGACCTCCTGCGTCACAATCACCTGGACGATAATCTATATGACGCGGTCGCGGGGCTTCACGGTGAAGTCTACCTCCAAGTAGTTGAAGAGCACGACTCCCATCAGTCCGCAGTAGTCCTCGTCGATCACCCTGCACCCAGTCAAGAAAGTGAAAACTTGTTAGTTCACGCCCTCGTGCAGATCCAGTAGGGTATTTTCTTCAATTTCTGTCTCTTTTAGTCTATTATGAATCTTCAAAATGGAAAAACACCTACTAAATGCATACCCTAGCTGTACGTGTTCATGATATCTTCTTGTTTCGGTGCATTCAAGAAATACTAGTGTATTTGAGCTATATATGCTTGAAATATTTGGCAGTTAACATCTATTCAAAATTTATCATCTCATGGATAGGGAAATCACCAACAAAGGACATCACAAAATTGATTCCCACTGCTCTTCAAAACAGGGAATAGGTGAAGTCTATTTTTAATGTTATTTGTCCAGGTCTGCTACCATCTACTTATATACTAATCAAAATGCAAACCAATCCACTTACGCCCAGTCTGTCAGGACTTAACTTGTACTCCTAATAGTGGGGCTGTAATATTTCCACAAGCGTTCATCTGGGCCTTATCCTACGCCGTCTCCAAAGATTTAAAAATGCAAGTGTGGTTCAGATGAAGGTAAGGAAAATGAGATACTTGCTTGCACGAAATACTCCCATGCTCGCTTGATGATGATGATGTCTCGCTTGATACTCCCTTATCCGCTGAGACGGCACTCTGTCGCCGCTGGCCACCAGCAGCATTCTGCTCAATGGCGGCCAAGGCATGCCTTGTGGCTGTCCAGGAAGCTCGAATCAGGCTGGACCTGAGAAGAAACAGAGCACGGTCGTGTGATGTCATGGCTGAATCAGAGTACATTGCCTAAGGAAATAAAATGGGCAAAAGGAGGAGCGTACAATAAGCAAAAGTGCAGAACAGCATTCACTTGTATAACAACTCCACGTCCATGTGCAGCTCTGCTGCAATGGAGCATTCATTTGCGTAGTGATTTACTGAACCAATTTGAACTTAGTTCAAGCTGAGACTATTTTACAACATCTTATCTTATCTAGAAGAAAAATAACCTATACTGGTATAGTATAACTTATACCAGTGTAACAACATCTTATCTTATCCAGAAGAAAAATAACCTATATCTAGAAGATAAAACTACTCTGTATAAAGTCTCTCATTAGCCTCTTGTTAGGTACTTGAATATATTTGGCAAACACAAATCTCAAAGCCAATTAACACATCGTCGGCGTGTATTTCAGGATACAGAGCAGATAGGGTAATCAAAAAATGTATCCCCATGTTCATCAATTTACTAGCAAAGAAACTAGAGCAGAAGGTTCAGAGCAGAGCACCTGCATGAAGGAGTTAGAAGGGAGGATTCCCGAAGTGAGATTCACCCCACGACAAAGGGGCCAATCTCCCCGGCCCGCATGCCGCGGGCGATCTCGTTGGCGACCAGCAGGCATGCTGACACCCACCAGGCGAGCACCGCCCACACCATGTCCACCATGTACGCCACCAGCCCCCACGGCATGGTCATCCTTCCCCTTCCTTGCTTTTCCTAGCCTTAGCGTTCCTTACTTTGCTGGCGTTGCCATTGCAGTTGCAGGCAAAGCAATTTTCAAATGGGATTCACACCAACAGCAGTACAACAAGTAGAATCAGCTAGCAATTACTGAAGGAAGAATAAGAAAAAACAAATAAGAAGTTTAATTAGCTAGTCGTACAAAATAAACCTTTGAGATGGATGGATGCCCTGTTCATTCAGATGTGAAGATTGATCAGCTCAATCATGGTGAAGACGTTGGGTTGCCCGATGCAGATGCACCCACTGAAGAAATATACAGCAATTTGACTTTCAGTAAAAAATTACCCTGGCGCTTTAATCTTACTATCTATTGAAACTGACCCTCACGTTTTAATCTTAATGCTCCCCTAAGTTCCCCATCTACGCATCTGCATATAGCTTTAGGATTCAGACGAACAAAAAGGCTTTTGAGATGCCACATTTTATTTTCATCAGTTAGCTACAAAACTCTCTACATATAGGCATACCAATTTTACTCAAAAACAACAATACAACAAGCAGAATCAGATAGAGGTGATTAATCCCCTTTGCAATTAATGAAGGAGGAAAAACAAATCAGAAGTGTACTTAGCTAGAGAATGAACCTTTGAGATGCCCTGTTCATTCAGATCTGGCGAGAGAACAGCCGAATCATGGGGACGACGCCGACGGTGAAGAAGAAGCGGGGGTGTCAGGCGGACGGCAACGGCGCGTTCCCTCCCATGCATCTCCTCTGGCTCAGCTGCTACTTCCTGTGCGTTGCCTCCCGGAGCAGGATTTGAGCTCCTTGTCCGGCGCGCACAACAGCTCAGCTCCTCCTCTGTCGCGTCGTCACCGGGAATGGCAGATCCTCCCCCGGCGCCCTCGCTCTGTCCCCCCCGGCGTCCCCCATGGCCATGGGCAGCAGGAGCCGCCTCCGCGGCACCAGCAGCGCCGACACGGTGCGCGGCGGGCCGCAGGCAAAGGAGGCGGTGGAGGAGCGGGATGAAGTGGTGCGAGAGCGCGATGGAGAAGAGGGTGGCCATGTAGGAACTGCAACCATGTCGGATCTGGATGGAGGGGCGGAGCTTGGGGGAGTATTGCACGTGACCGATGCTCGCCGGAACCGGCCGGGGTGGGTGGTGGAGGCGGCAAGGAGATCGTGGGGAGAGGAGCCGGGGTGGGGTGGACCGAGGAACATTGTTTTTTAGTCATGTGTTCGTGGTGGGGTGGGAGTGTGGGTCGGGCTGGGGTGGACACGCTTAGTAGTAGCACGGGGGTCTTACCTGCGCTACTACTACTTACTTAGTAGTAGCGTCGGTTTTATACCCCTCGCTACTACTATGGCCTATCTGCGGGGCATTGTTGGACACCACTTAGTAGCAGCGCGGGTTTATACCCCTCGCTACTACTATCAACTTAGTAGTAGCGCGGTTTTTATACCCCTCGCTACTACTAATTAGCAGTAGCGCCCATTTTTAAACCGCGCTACTGATAAACTTCTGTGTATAAGGTTTTCCCTAGTAGTGAATGTTTAACAACCACCATGATAGTTAAATAAAATTTATTCCTTTGCAGTAGGGAAAAACTGGCTTTACGCAAAACTGTAACCGTAGAGCTTTCCACCAACCATATATGCATATAGTATAGCCTATTCTGTTCACATTTCTCTATGTGTTACATTGCCAACATATTCCATGTGCTGACTCGTTTTCGGGCTGCAACGTTCATGTTGCAGACTTTTCAGACGACGAGTAAGGTACCTTTAGGTCATGGTTCTATACTGAGTGATGCCGTTGGAGTTGATGGACTCACTTATCTTCCAAGCCTTCCGTTGTTATCGTTATTAGATGGCCTTAAGCCATATTTATTATAATAAGTTCTCTTCTGAGACATTCGATGTAATAAGTGTGTGATTACTACTCTGTTATGAATCCTTCAAGTACTGTGCGTGTCAGCATTACTGATCCAGGGATGACAGTAAAGCACAGAGATCGGACTATTTGAGGTCTGGTCGCTACAAGATGGTATCAGAGCACACGCTGACTATAGGACACGACCACTAAGCTAAAATCCCTAGATCACTACTCACTCTTCTCATCTCTGACTCCTCATCTTTTCTACTCTTTTAGGATGGCGGATGCAAGGAACAAGTTCACACAACCGGATGAAGATACACCCTTTGGACGCTACCTGAAGGAAGTCACTAGATACCTGAACATCGGAGTACCAAGCTTCACCGGGACCTACAACGCCACTTTACCTGAAGAGGAACGCTGGATGATTCAAGTTCAAGTTCCAGGAAGGACGTTCATGCCAGTCACTGAGCCCATAGAGTTTTCCTTTGATGCTCCAACCTGGAGTCTAGGAAAGAGCATGGCAGCCCACATCGCCATGGGACGTATTGGAGAAGTCTACCACAAGGATCTCAAGGATACTATCTACCAGATTTGTGGGCACCTAGATGAGCAATGGGAGATGACCAGCACCAGGAAGGATAGATCAATTGCAGCTTTCATCTAGGAGTTAAACCAGCACATTCGACGCCAGGAGAACCAGATGTGCGCAGGCATGATAGACCTGAAAAAGGCCATGGCCAAGATCACGGAGCTGGAAGAAGAACTCAAGTCTACGCGCGATGGATATGAGGAGGAAATAGCAACGCTAGTGGAGAAGAATGATGATCTGAAGAAGAAGCTAAAAGTGTTCATGGGATTTCCCGCAACTGGAGGAGAAGATGATTGCACTTGTCCAGAGAACTACATCATCATCGATGACACCGACTCGGACCCAGACGATAGCGATGATGACTATGTTGATGAAGCTGGAGCTGATATCATGGAGTCTTCATCGGAGCAGTTTTTCTAGTCGACCACCCTATCAGTAGTAGTATTCTCCCATGTATCTAGTATAGCCCGAGCACTTTTGTAACGATAGATAGACCGTTGTATGCCCTTGTTTGATTGAATGAAGTGATTTTGTTTGCATTTGCCTCATGTGCATATGGGTAGTGTCTTCTCTCTAGACCTTATTCTATCTTATATTCTCATCTTTTCTAAACCCATCAGATGCCTCCGAGACGTGACCCCGGATTTGCATTCCCACCGGAGCTCACCCAGTTGATCCAGCAGCGGAATACCCTGATGCAGTTGCTAGTCCAGAATCAGAATCAGGGGAACAACAACAACAACAACAACAACAACAACAACAATCCACCACCACCTGTTGATCACTTAACCCATTTTCTTAGGCTAAATCCGCCAGTGTTCTCCAATAGTACCGAGCCTATAGTAGCAGATGATTGGCTCCGCAAGATTGGAAGGGAGTTAACCACTACAGGATGTACTGATGCTGAGAAGGTGCGTTTTGCCGCACATCAGTTGGATGGACCAGCAGCATCATGGTGGGAGAATTACACTGTCACCTACCCTATAGCCATGATCACATGGGATCAGTTTCAGCAGGCTTTCCATACTGCCCATGTATCAGCTAGAGCTATGGCCATGAAGAAGCGTGAGTTTCGCAACTTGCACCAAGGAGGACGGACCGTTGGCCAATATGTGGATGACTTTAGTAAGCTAGCACATTATGCCCCAGATGATGTTGCTACGGATGCAGTTAAGCAGGAGAAGTTTCTGGAAGGTTTGAATGATGAGTTGAGCATGCAGTTGATGGTAGCAACTTTCAACAACTACCAGGAGTTGGTAAATCGTGCTCTTATGATTGAAGGGAAGCAGCAACAGATTGAGAACCGCAAGAGGAAGTATGGACAAGGGAAGTACAACTCTGGAGCTCAGCAGAAGCCACGTTTTACCCCGAAATCGGGAGGACATTTCCAGCATACCCATGGAGGAGGTAGCTCGCACAATCATAATGGCCCCAAGAATGGTAATGGGAATGGGGGAAGCAACGGTCAGAACCGTACCAACCCATCAACCCCAGCCAAGAGAGACCCGAGCCAAGTCACTTGTTATAAGTGTCAAAAGACCGGACATTAGGCCAATGAATGTTCTGAAGCCCAGAATGGAAATGGCAATGGAAGCTCTGGGAAGAAGCCGAACCCTTTCAATAGGGGACAGGTGAATCATGTTAACGTGGAGGAGGTTGAAGCCCAACCAGATGCAGTAATAGGTAAGTTTTTGGTTAAGTCATTTACTGCAATCGTTCTTTTCGATACTGGTGCATCGCATTAATACATATCACGGGGATTTGTGGATAAGTAGAAACTGCCCACCAAAGTTCTTAGAACACCTATGTTAGTAAGCTCACCGGGAGCAGAGTATATGGCCAGTCGAGGATGTTTTCAAGTGCCATTGAGTATAGGTAGGCATGTGTTCCCCTCGGATTTAATCATTTTGGAATCACAAGGTTTGGATGTAATTCTGGGTATGGATTGGCTATCGATGTATGGAGGAAACATCGATTGCGCTAGTAAGTCGATTTTGCTTACCACCCCAAAGGAGGAAGGATCAAGTATGTATCACGGCATGTGCCGAATAGGACTCAAGTAAATTCCCTAACAGGAGTTGTACAGGAGGAAGTACCGGTGGTAAAGGATTTTCCGGATGTGTTTCCAGAAGAGTTGCCAGGCATGCCACCGGATAGAGATATTGAATTTTTTATTGAGCTTTTGCCAGGCACACGACCAATATCTAAGAGACCATATAGAATGCCTGCAAAGGATTTGGAGGAGATTAAGAAGCAGATTAAGGAGTTACTGGATAAAGGTTATATTCGCCCAAGTTCTTCACCTTGGGGATCGCCAGTACTTCTAGTGGAGAAAAAGGATGGATCGTTAAGGATGGTTGTTGATTATCGACGATTGAACGAAGTAACAATCAAGAACAAGTACCCACTGCCGATGATCAATGATCTATTTGATCAATTGCAAGGAGCTAAGGTATTTTCCAAGGTCGATCTGCGATCAGGATACCACCAGTTGAAGATTCGAGAGCAGGATATACCTAAGACGGCTTTTACCACCAGGTATGGGCTGTATGAGTATACTGTTATGTCCTTTGGTCTAACTAACGCACCTGCATATTTCATGAACATGATGAACAAAGTGTTTATGGAGTTTTTGGATAAGTTCGTCGTCGTGTTCATTGATGATATTTTAGTCTACTCAAAGAATGAAGAAGAACATAAGGAGCATTTGCGTTTGGTACTTGAGAAGCTCAGAGAACATCAGTTATATGCCAAGTTCAGCAAATGTGAGTTTTGGTTGAAGGAAGTTGGATTCCTCGGACATGTTATATCCGGAGAAGGAATAGCAGTAGATCCCACCAAGGTTGTCACTATGACAAATTGGGAAGCCCCAACAACAGTTGAAGAGATCCGGAGTTTTCTTGGACTCGTAGGATACTATCGGAGATTCATTGAAAATTTCTCGAAGATTGCAAAACCTATGACGGAGTTGTTGAAGAAGGATACCAAGTTCAAATGGACTGAGGATTGTGAAGCCAGTTTCCAGGAGTTGAAGAAACGTTTGGTTACCTCGCCAGTGTTGATTCTGCCAGATCGGCGCAAGGATTACGAGGTGTATTGCAACGCTTCACGTCGAGGACTTGGAGCGGTGCTTATGCAGGAGGGAAGAGTTGTTTCGTATGCTTCACGACAGCTTAAGCCCCATGAGTTGAATTATGCTACACATGATTTGGAGTTAGCAGCCGTAGTGCATGCATTGAAGACTTGGAGACACTTTCTCATTGGAAACCATTGTGAGGTGTACACGGATCACAAGAGTTTGAAGTACATTTTCAGCAGAAGGAGCTGAATCTCGGGCAAAGGAGATGGTTGGAGCTCATCAAGGATTATTATATGAGATTGCATTATCACCCCGCAAAGGCTAACGTAGTAGCCGATGCGTTGAGCGGTAAGAGCCATGTCAACACACTAATGACGGGAGATTTACCGAAGGATTTAGTCGAGAATCTTCGTGAGCTATGTTTGGAGATAGTTCCGAGAGGCTATGTTGCAGTATTGGAGATTCAGTCTACTTTGATGGATAAGATCAGAGAAGCTCAGAAGACCGACAAGGAGATTGCCTCTATAAAGGAGAAGTTGAGCAAAGGAACAGCTAAAGGATTTCGTGAGGATGAGCATGATACCTTATGGTTTGAGGACCGTGTTTATGTGCCTAATGATCCAGAGATTAGAAAGTTGATTCTACAAGAGGCCCATGATTCACCATACTCGATTCACCCAGGAAATACCAAGATGTATTTGGATTTGAAGGATACTTGCTGGTGGACTGGAATGAAGAAGGATATTGCGGAGTATGTAGCCGTTTGTGATGTATGTCAGAGAGTAAAGGCAGTGCATCAGAAGCCAGCAGGATTGCTACAACCATTGCCGATACTTGAATGGAAGTGGGATAAGCTAGGCATGGATTTCATCACGGGATTACCCAAGACCCGTTCAGGCTATGACTCGATATGGGTTGTAGTCGACCGCTTGACGAAGGTAGCTCATTTTATCCCAGTAAAGACCACCTACACTAGTGCTAAGTTGGCAAAGATATACATGACCAGAATCATATGTCTGCATGGAGTTCCGAGGAGCATTGTATCAGATATAGGAACCCAGTTTACCTCAAAGTTCTGGAATCAATTGCACGAAACTTTGGGTACTAGGCTAGAGTTCAGTACAACTTTTCACCCGTAGACAGATGGACAGACCGAGAGAGTCAATCAGATTTTGGAGGATATGCTGAGAGCTTGTGCGCTAGATTATGGATCAAGTTGGGACGACAATTTGCCATATGTAGAGTTCTCTTACAACAACAGTTATCAATCCGGTTTGAAGATGGCCCCTTTCGAAGCCTTGTACGGAAGGAGGTGCAGGACCCCATTGTCGTGGGATGAAGTTGGAGACCGCCAGTTGTTTGGACCGGATTTGATTAAGGAGTCTGAACAGAAGGTGAAATTGATTCGCGATAGACTCAAGGTAGCCCAGTCCAGGCAGAAGAGTTACGCGGATTCTAAATGCAAGGAGACAGTTTACGAAGTTGGAGACCGAGCTTATCTTCGAGTATCTCCACTTCGGGGACTTAAGCGCTTTGGAGTTAAAGGAAAGTTAGCGCCACGTTTTGTGGGACCATACAAAGTTTTGGAACGTATGGGAGAAGTTGCCTACAAGTTGGAGTTGCCCGAAGGATTGTCGGGAGTTCACGATGTGTTCCACGTCTCCGATTTGAAGAAGTGCCACACAGAGATGGCTGATATACGGCTGAGAGATACAGTGCTGCTGGAAGCCATTCAGTTGGATAGTGATTTGACCTATGAGGAGAAACCAGTCAAGATTCTCAAGTATGCCAGTCGAGTCACCCGCACCAAGGTTATCAAGTTTTGCAAAGTTCAGTGGAGCCACCACACCGAGGATGAAGCCACCTGGGAGCGAGAGGAAGATTTGCTGAAGGACCACCCTCACCTATTTTCTAGCCAGCCCGAATCTCGAGGGCGAGATTCATCTTAAGGGGGATAGGTTTGTAACATCCCAAATTTTCAATTTGGAATGTTATACATTAGATCATCATTGCATATCATATTTTATTGCTTTTGGGCCTGATCCAGAAATTCTACGCAACTCAAGGACCCACGGAGAGAGTTGGGGATTTCGTTATTTTCATATTTGAGTTTTCTCAAATTTTGAAAATAGAATCATTTGATTTTATTTATTTTATCTTCAATTATTTCAAATTATAAAAATAAGTGAGAGGGAATAAAATGACTTTCCCAAAATAAATAAATATTGAGGATTTAATAAAAAAATCAAATAAGATTTTATTTTGGAGTTTTTTCGTTGTTTTATTTGATTTAGGAAAAATTGCACGTTTTCAAAACCCTAGTTTTGTTTTTTTAAATAGATCGGTTTTTCCGGTTTAGTTATCTAGCGAGCGTTCGCCCATTCGTTTGTTTTAACGGACAAATTCATCGTTTAGTTTTAGATAACGAACGTTCGTTCGTTAATCTGTTCGTCAGTTTTTCGTTTTCTCAGATTTTCTGCGATTATTTCTGATCCCGATTTCTGATCCGGTTTTCGTTTTAGTTTAACTTTTCGCTCATTTCTTGGAATCAGGCGATTCAAGCGCCTGGAGTTTCGTCTCGAAACCTTCTCTCTGTTTAACCAACTCAAACAAGTTTTTGCATCTGTAAAATTTGACTTAGATCCAGATTAGTAAACGAAGCTTGTTTCTTTCGCCGTTTGACATTCGTTGCTTCGTTCGATTTGATTCTTTTTGCAAACGGGAGTTCTTAAGTTTAACCTTCTAGTTAGTTCTCTTATTTGAGTTTTACCCATGCATTAGATGAGTACTTATTGTGTGCTTGTTTGTCTGCGATAGAGTACCCGGAGTGCGCCGCTTGCTACTTTGAATTTCTAGGTTTCGCAGATCATCAGCAAGGCAAGTAACACTTTGATCATACCTCTTACTACCCAGTTTTATTGCATTAGATCAATCCTCAAAACATTGCATGATTAGGATCTAATTAATTTGTGGGTTGGGAAGTAGATGAGGTAGCGCCTATTACCTGTTTTATTATCAAACCCTTGGGAGTTACTTCTATGTTTGCTTATGCCCTGCTATGCTAGTAGACGTGGATTGGGTGAGTGTATCCATGACAGATGTGAGATTGTTAAAATTAATGGTTTATTTAAGGTGGCAACTTTAATACACATCTGGGTGGATTGAGGCACCTGGGTATTCTAGCGATTGCCTATTTTTCTTTATGGACCGCCACCCAGGCTCAAAGGTATCATGAGATTATTTTTGCTAGAAACTTCCGTGTGCAGCCACAAGCTACTATGGGCTCTAGCACAGTTGATTAAGTCGTGCGAACTCTTACAGTGGTAGACTAGCAGATGTAGGGGAAAGTAGGTGTAACGGTCTACCCGATCGTAAGGTGCTAGCGCTTCTGAAAGACTATGTCTCGGTCATCCGTTTCTCAAACACCATGTAGTGCGAGAATCCCAACGGAGGAGATCGAGTCTTGTGGGGAAAAGTGCGTAAACCTCTGCAGAGTTTATAAACTAATCATGGTTAGCCATGTCCCCGGTTATGGACAACTTGAGTATCTAGTATTTGGATTATCATGTGAATCTCATCATTGTGACTTTAATTAATTTTGTTGGGTTTTAACGATGATGTTTAATTGGGATTAAGAGGGTGTCTACACTCTCAATGTTTAACAACCACCATGATAGTTAAATAAAATTTATTCCTTTGCAGTAGGGAAAAACTGGCTTTACGCAAAACTGTAACCATAGAGCTTTCCACCAGCCATATATGCATATAGTATAGCCTATTTTGTTCATATTTCTCTATGTGTTACATTGCCAACATATTCCATGTGCTGGCCCGTTTTCGGGCTGCAACGTTCATGTTGCAGACTTTTCAGACGACGAGTAAGGTGCCTTTAGGTCGTGGTTCTATACTCAGTGATGCCGTTGGAGTTGATGGACTCACTTATCTTCCAAGCCTTCCGTTGTTATCGTTATTAGATGGCCTTATGGCATATTTATTGTAATAAGTTCTCTTCTGAGACATTCAATGTAATAAGTGTGTGATTGCTACTCTGTTATAAATCCTTCAAGTACTATGCGTGTCAGCATTACTGATCCAGGGATGACACTAAAGCATAGAGATCGGACTGTTTGAGGTCAGGTCGCTATAAGTAAATTTAAAGAAATTAAATTCATGAGTCATATCATCTAAACCGATAGTAACAACATCCCTTTTGCAATCTACGGTAGCATTAATAGTGTTTAAGAAGGGTCTACCAAATATAATGGGACAAAAGCTATCTTGTGGGGAACCAAGAACAAGAAAATCAGCATGATATTTAGTTTTCTCACACAAGACTTCAACATCTCTAACAATTCCCATTGGTGAAATAGTATCTCTATTGGCAAGTTTAATTGTTACATCAATATCTTCTAACTCAACAGGTGCAATATCATGCATAATTTCTCTATATAGGCTAATAGGTATTGCACTAGCACTGGCACCCATATCACATAAACCATGATAACAATGATGTCCTATTTTAACAGAAATAACAGGCATGCCTACCACAGGTCTAGGTTTATCTTTAGCACAAGGTTTAGCAATTCTAGCAGTTTCATCACAGAAATAAATAACATGCCCATCAACATTATCAGACAAGAGATATTTAACAATAGCAATATCAGGTTCAACTTTAATTTGCTCAGGAGGTGTATAAGTTTTAATATTGCTTTTACGAACTATAGTTGAAGCTTTAGCATGATCCTTTATCCTAATAGGAAAAGGTGGTTTCTCAACATAAGAAGTAGGAACAATAGGATCATTATAAGTGGCAATCTTTTCTTTAACTTTAATAGGTGCAGCTACTTTTACTTCTATGGGAGGATGATATTTAAACCACTTATCCTTGGGTAGATCAACATAAGTAGCAAAACATTCACAGAAAGAAGCAACTATCTCAGAGTCAAGTCCATATTTAGTGCTAAATTTACGAAAAACTTCGGTATCCATAAAATATTTAACACAATCAAAACTAGGTGTCATACCTGACTCCTTACCTTTGTCGACGTCACAATGTTTAGAGTTGCGTTTAATTCTTTCCAATAAATCCCATTTGAATTCAATAGTCTTCATCATAAAAGAGCCAGCACAAAAAGTATCAAGCATGGCGCGATTGCTATCGGAAAGCCGAGCATAAAAATTTTGAATAATCATTTCTCTTGAGAGCTCATGATTGGGGCATGAATATAACATTGATTTAAGCCTCCCCCAAGCTTGAGCGATGCTTTCTCCTTCGCGAGGCCAAAAATTATATATATAATTGCGATCACGATGAACAAGATGCATAGGATAAAACTTCTGATGAAATTCCAATTTCAATCGTTTGTAATTCCAAGACCCCATATCATCACATAGCCTATACCATGTCGATGCATCCCCCTTCAAAGATAAAGGGACGACCTTCTTCTTAACAACATCTCCGGGTACACCTGCAAGCTTAAATAATCCACAAACTTCATCCACATATATTAGATGCTCATCAGGATGTTTTTTTCTATCTCCTAAAAAGAGATTAGCTAGCAGTTTTTCTATCATACCTGAAGGAATTTCAAAGCAGACATTTTCATTTTCAGTAGGTTCAGTAGGTTGAGGAGAAACTCTTTGCTCTACTGGTCGGGGTGAAGATACCCCGAACAAGCCCCTCGGAGGATTACTTTCCATAGTAACAAGTGACAGTAAATTTCAGCACACTATATAAATTTTTCCTTACCAAATTCCACCTACCAAAGGCGCTTCACTCCCCGGCAATGGCGCCAGAAAAGAGTCTTGATGACCCACAAGTATAGGGGATCTATCGTAGTCCTTTCGATAAGTAAGAGTGTCGAACCCAACGAGGAGCAGAAGGAAATGATAAGCAGTTTCCAGCAAGGTATTCTCTGCAAGTACTGAAACAAGTGGTAACAGATAGTTTTGTGATAGGATAATTTGTAACGAGCAACAAGTAACAAAAGTAAATAAAGTGCAGCAAGGTGGCCCAATCCTTTTTGTAGCAAAGGACAAGCCTGGACAAACTCTTATATAGAGAAAAGCGTTCCCGAAGATACATGGGAATATCGTCAAGCTAGTTTTCATCACGCTCATATGATTCGCGTTCGGTACTTTGATAATTTGGTATGTGGGTGGACCGGTGCTTGGGTACTGTCCTTACTTGGACAAGCATCCCACTTATGATTAACCTCTATTGCAAGCATCCGCAACTACAACAAAAGTATTAAGGTAAACCTAACCATAGCATGAAACATATGGATCCAAATCAGCCCCTTACGAAGCAACGCATAAACTAGGGTTTAAGCTTCTGTCACTCTAGCAACCCATCATCTACTTATTACTTCCCAATGCCTTCCTCTAGGCCCAAATAATGGTGAAGTGTCATGTAATCGATGTTCACATAACACCATTAGAGGAGAGACAACATACATCTCATCAAAATATCGAACGAATACCAAATTCACATGACTACTAATAGCAAGACTTCTCCCATGTCCTCAGGAACAAACATAACTACTCACAAAGCATAAACATGTTCATAATCAGAAGGGTATTAATATGCATATAGGATCTGAACATATGATCTTCCACCAAATAAACCAACTAGCATCAACTACAAGGAGTAATTAACACTACTAGCAACCTACTAGCACCAATCCCGGACTTGGAGACAAGAATTGGATACAAGAGATGAACTAGGGTTTTGAGAGGAGATGGTGTTGATGAAGATGTTGATGGAGATTTCCCTATCCCGATGAGAGGAGCGTTGGTGATGACGATGCCGATGATTTCCCCCTCCGGGAGGGAAGTTTCCCCGACAGAACAGCTCTGCCGGAGCCCTAGATTGGTTTCGCCAAGGTTCCGCCTCGTGGCGGCGGAGTTTCGTCCGTGAAGATGGCTTCTTATTTTTTCCCATCGAAAGACTTCATATAACAGAAGATGGCCACCGGAGGGCCACCAGGGGGCCCATGAGGTAGGGGGCGCCCAGGGGGGTAGGGCACACCCCCCACCCTCGTGGGCAGGGTGTGGCCCCCCTAGTGTCTCTTCCGCTGAGTATTTTTTATATATTCTGAAAACGTCTTCCGTGAAGTTTTAGGACTTTTGGAGCTGTGCAGAATAGGTCTCTAATATTTGCTCCTTTTCCAGCCCAGAATCCCAGTTGCCGGCATTCTCCCTCTTCATGTAAACCTTGTAAAATAAGAGAGAATAGGCATAAGTATTGTGACATAATGTGTAATAACAGCCCATAATGCAATAAATATTGATATAAAAGCATGATGCAAAATGGACGTATCAGGCGTCGAGCCCAGACCTCGATTACATCCGGTTCATGGAAGGGACGCCGCCTCCGGAGTCGTCAGACGACAACCAGATGGACGAGGAGCCATCAGAGGATGAAGGAGAGGACGACGATGATGATGAGGAGGAATGGTCGAACGAGGAGGAGGAGGACGACGACAGCAACGATGATGACAGCGGCGGCGGCGGCGGCGGCGATGAAAAGCCAACGGTCAGCGGCAAGAAGCGTCCTCGCTAAGACGATGTCGTGGGGCCATCCAACAACAACAACAACAAGGACTAAATTAAGCAGACTGTATATATCTCTATTTATCCTATCAATCTCATCGCAGACGGTTAGTAATATGTATTCGACATAGATCTTCTCCATTATCGCCCACAGGTTGGTATGTTGAACTGTGTGCCCCGACGACCACACAATTCATGAAAAAGACTGTATAGGCTGTCTATAATGATCACACAATTCTGATTACCAACCTGCTTGTCAGGTATCACACACATCTTGTTACGCCGAATCGTTTGTGTTCACCTCAATCATCGCAAACGGTTCATCGGAGTGAACTGTATGCCGTATATTGCACACACCTTGATCTGGCTGTCCGTTTCTGTTGTTTTGTCTCATCGCAAACAGTTCGTAGAGATGAACCGTATGCCCCTCATCGCACACGCAACTAAAATCGGAACTGTGTTTGATGTATCATCCATCGCAAACGTTTTGCACCTTTTTGACGGTTTTTTTACATCACGTCAAAAAAGGTGCAAAACGTTTGCGATGGCAGAGCCATCAAACACGGTTCAGATTTTAGTCGCGTGTGCGATGCAGGGCACACAATTAATCCATTTGAACTGTTTGCGATGAGGCAGAACAACAGAAACGGGCAGCCATATCAATGTGCATGTGATATATGGCATACAGTTCGCTCTGATGAACTGTTTGCTATTAGGGAGTGCAACATAAATGGTTAGCCAAATCAAAGTGTGTGTGATATACGGCATACAGTTTACTCAGACAAACTGTTTTCGATTAGGGAACACAATAGAAATGGTTCAACTTAACAAGATGTGTGTGATACGTGGCAAACAGCCGACTCGGATGAACGGAGCGCGTCGCGGCCGCCTCAATGGCGAGCAAAACACTCGGACGGACGCGGGCAGAGCGCGCCGCGGCCGCCTCAACGGTGAGCAACCACGTGGTCAACCTTCTGCCATCAATAAATTTTGACCTTGTTTCTCATCACATTGCAGATTACAACGCAATAAGTAATTGCAAATCTGTTCACACCAATCAAACTAATATGTGTTCACACTTAGCACCGGGCTATAAAAACTACCCACTTGAAAATTATTTCACAGTTCCTCTCCTCATCACCCACAAAACTGGTCTTTCCTATCAAGTCGTTCCGCCATGACCGGTAGGAGGAGTTTAGGGTGGACATATAACCAGGCAGCAAAGACCAAGGCCGTGGAAGCACTAGAGAGGTCCCGCCGTGAAGCCGCAGCCGCAACAGAGATGTCCTGACGCGCCATGGAGCCCTCGAACGAGCTCTCACGGGCACGCGAGGGCTCTCACAAGCGCATTCGCGGCGTCGGCCATCGCGACGAGCTGGCATTCCTGAAGTCCTTCACCGGCGACGATGACATTCTCGCTGGCGTCACTATGCAGCAGGAGCTGGTCGACGGCTTGATGAAGCTTCTCGAGATTAGCGATGCCTCAGTTGACAAGGCGACCGGCCTCGTCGAGCAACTCAAGGCACTCGCTGAGAAGGAGGAGGAGGCCGTCGGCTAGAAGATGATACATGAGTAGAGCAGTGCCTCGGGGATGACGCTGACAGCGGACATCAAGGAACTCATGGGTGACTTGAGGAAGCCCCGGATCGAGCGCGAGTAGGAGGTGGAGGAATCTGTGGCTGCTTTCAAGCAAGGTCATGAGGAATTGAAGAAGGAGCTAGAGGATGTCGTCGCCCGGCGATCCATCGACGAGTAGAGATAGTAGCGACCCAGATCATTGTCTGCAATTTCCTTCTTCTCTTGCCCCCGTGTCTTCCGGGCTTTGCCGCATGTGGCATTTTAAATTATTCGGAATATGTAAGATAATTATTATCTGCGCCATTGTAAATTTGTCGTTGTATTATCCGTTGCCATTTTATTTGTGGCCGTATTATCCGTTGCCCATGTGGTAATTTAAATTAGGGCCGAATACGAGTTCAAACACGAACAAAGCAAATGCTGGCATGCGATCACAAGAAAACACCCTCTGTCCAGGTGCTTTAATTAACCATGGAGAAATTGTGAGCGAGGCGGGCGGCGGCTGGTGCATGTGTTGGGTTTCGTAGTAATTTCAAAAAAATTCCTACGCACACGCAAGATCATGGTGATGCACAGCAACGAGAGGGGAGAGTGTTGTCCACGTACCCACGTAGACCGACTGTGGAAGCGTTGACACAACGTAGAGGAAGTAGTCGTACGTCTTCCCGATCCGACCGATCCAAGAACCGTTACTCCAGCACCTCCGAGTTCTTAGCACACGTACAGCTCGATGACGATCCCCGGGCTCCGATCCAGAAAAGCGTCGGGCAGGAGTTCCGTCAGCACGATTGCGTGGTGACGATCTTGATGTTCTACCGACGCAGGGCTTCGCCTAAGCACTACAACGATATGACCGAGGTGGAATATGGTGGCAGGGGGCACCGCACACGGCTAAGGAACGATCACGTGGATCAACTTGTGTGTCTAGAGGTGCCCCCTGCCTCCGTATATAAAGGAGCCAAGGGGGAGGGAGCCGCCGGCCAGGAGGAGGGCGCAGGAGGAGTCCTACTCCTACCGGGAGTAGGACTCCCCCCCCCCAATCCTAGTTGGACTAGGATTCCCCGAGGGGGAAAGAGAGAGAGGGGGGCCGGCCACCTCTCCTAGTCCTAATAGGACTAGGGGAGAGCGGAGGCGCGCGGCCACCTTGGGCTGCCCCTTTCTCCTTTCCACTAAAGCCCATTAAGGCCCATATGGCTCCCCGGGGGTTCCGGTAAAATCCCGATTTCACCCGGAACACTTCCGATGTCCAAATATAGGCTTCCAATATATAAATCTTTATGTCTTGACCATTTCGAGACTCCTCGTCATGTCCGTGATCACATCCGGGACTCCGAACTAACTTCGGTACATCAAAATGCATAAACTCATAATAACTGTCATCGTAACATTAAGCGTGCGGACCCTACGGTTCGAGAACAATGTAGACATGACCGAGACACGTCTCCGGTCAATAACCAATAGCGGGACCTGGATGCCCATATTGGTTCCTACATATTCTACGAAGATCTTTATCGGTCAGACCGCATAACAACATACGTTGTTCCCTTTGTCATCGGTATGTTACTTGCCCGAGATTCGATCGTCGGTATTCAATACCTAGTTCAATCTCGTTACCGGCAAGTCTCTTTACTTGTTTCGTAATACATCATCCCGCAACTAACTCATTAGTTGCAATGCTTGCAAGGCTTATGTGATGTGCATTACCGAGAGGGCCCAGAGATACCTCTCCGACAATCGGAGTGACAAATCCTATTCTCGAAATACGCCAACCCAACATCTACCTTTGGAGACACCTGTAGAGCTCCTTTATAATCACCCCGTTACGTTGTGACATTTGGTAGCACACAAAGTGTTCCTCCAGTAAACGGTGCATAATCTCATAGTCATAGGAACATGTATAAGTCATGAAGAAAGCAATAGCAACATACTAAACGATCGGGTGCTAAGCTAATGGAATGGGTCATGTCAATCAGATCATTCAACTAATGATGTGACCTCGTTAATCAAATAACAACACTTTGTTCATGGTTAGGAAACATAACCATCTTTGATTAACGAGCTAGTCAAGTAGAGGCATACTAGTGACACTAAGTTTGTCTATGTATTCACACATGTATTATGTTTCCGGTTAATACAATTCCAGCATGAATAATAAACATTTATCATGATATAAGGAAATAAATAATAACTTTATTATTGCCTCTAGGGCATATTTCCTTCAGTCTCCCACTTGCACTAGAGTCAATAATCTAGATTATATTGTAATGATTCTAACACCCATGGAGCCTTGGTGTTGATCATGTTTTGCTCGTGGAAGAGGCTTAGTCAATGGGTCTACAACATTCAGATCCGTATGTATCTTGCAAATCTCTATGTCTCCCACCTGGACTAGATCCCGGATGGAATTGAAGCGTCTCTTGATGTGTTTGGTCCTCTTGTGAAATCTGGATTCCTTTGCCAAGGCAATTGCACCAGTATTGTCACAAAAGATTTTCATTGGACCCGATGCACTAGGTATGACACCTAGATCGGATATGAACTCCTTCATCCAGACCCCTTCGTTCGCTGCTTCCTAAGCAGCTATGTACTCCGCTTCACATGTACATCCCGCTACGACGCTTTGTTTAGAACTGCACCAACTGACAGCCCCACCGTTTAATGTAAACACGTATCCGGTTTGCGATTTAGAATCGTCCGGATCAGTGTCAAAGCTTGCATCAACATAACCTTTTACGATGAGCTCTTTGTCACCTCCATATATGAGAAACATATCCTTAGTCCTTTTCAGGTATTTCAGGATGTTCTTGACCGCTGTCCAGTGATCCATTCCTGGATTACTTTGGTACCTCCCTGCTAAACTTATAGCAAGGCACACATCAGGTCTGGTACACAGCATTGCATACATGATAGAGCCTATGGCTGAAGCATAGGGAACATCTTTCATTTTCTCTCTATCTTCTGCAGTGGTCGGGCTTTGAGTCTTACTCAATTTCACACCTTGTAACACAGGCAAGAACCCTTTCTTTGCTTGATCCATTTTGAAATTTTTCAAAACTTTGTCAAGGTATGTGCTTTGTGAAAGTCCAATTAGGCGTCTTGATCTATCTCTATAGATCTTAATGCCTAATATATAAGCAGCTTCACCGAGGTCTTTCATTGAAAAACTCTTATTCAAGTATCCCTTTATGCTATCCAGAAATTCTATATCATTTCCAATCAGTAATATGTCATCTACATATAATATCAGAAATGCTACAGAGCTCCCACTCACTTTCTTGTAAATACAGGCTTCTCCAAAAGTCTGTATAAAACCAAATGCTTTGATCACACTATCAAAGCGTTTATTCCAACTCCGAGAGGCTTGCACCAGTCCATAAATGGATCGCTGGAGCTTGCATACTTTGTTAGCTCCCTTTGGATCGACAAAACCTTCTGGTTGCATCATATACAACTCTTCTTCCAGAAATCCATTCAGGAATGCAGTTTTGACATCCATCTGCCAAATTTCATAATCATAAAATGCGGCAATTGCTAACATGATTCGGACAAACTTAAGCATCGCTACGGGTGAGAAGGTCTCATCGTAGTCAATCCCTTGAACTTGTCGAAAACCTTTTGCGACAAGTCGAGCTTTATAGACAGTAATATTACCGTCAGCGTCAGTCTTCTTCTTGAAGATCCATTTATTCTCAATTGCTTGCCGATCATTGGGCAAGTCAACCAAAGTCCATACTTTGTTTTCATACATGGATCCCATCTCAGATTTCATGGCTTCAACACATTTTGCGGAATCTGGGCTCACCATCGCTTCTTCATAGTTCGTAGGTTCATCATGATCTAGCAGCATGATTTCCAGAACAGGATTACCGTACCACTCTGGTGCGGATCTCGCTCTGGTTGATCTACGAGGTTCAGTAGTATCTTGTCCTGAAGTTTCATGATCATCATCATTAGCTTCCTCACTAATTGGTATAGGTGTCGCAGAAACAGTTTTCTGTGATGTACTACTTTCCAATAAGGGAGCAGGTACAGTTACCTCGTCAAGTTCTACTTTCCTCCCACTCACTTCTTTCGAGAGAAACTCCTTCTCTAGAAAGGATCCATTCTTAGCAACGAATTTCTTGCCTTCGGATCTGTGATAGAAGGTGTACCCAACAGTCTCCTTTGGGTATCCTATGAAGACACATTTCTCCGATTTGGGTTCGAGCTTATTAGGTTGAAGCTTTTTCACATAAGCATCGCATCCCCAAACTTTAAGAAACGACAACTTTGGTTTCTTGCCAAACCACAGTTCATAAGGCGTCGTCTCGACGGATTTTGATGGTGCCCTATTTAACGTGAATGCGGCCGTCTCTAAAGCATAACCCCAAAACGATAGCGGTAAATCAGTAAGAGACATCATAGATCGCACCATATCTAGTAAAGTACGATTACGACGTTCGGAAACACCATTGCGCTGTGGTGTTCCGGGTGGCGTGAGTTGCGAAACTATTCCACAATTTTTCAAATGTACACCAAACTCGTAACTCAAATATTCTCCTCCACGATCAGATCGTAGAAACTTTATTTTCTTGTTACGATGATTTTCAACTTCACTCTGAAATTCTTTGAACTTTTCAAATGTTTCAGACTTATGTTTCATTAAGTAGATATACCCATATCTGCTTAAGTCATCTGTGAAGGTGAGAAAATAACGATATCCGCCACGAGCCTCAATATTCATCGGACCACATACATCTGTATGTATGATCTCCAACAAATCTGTTGCTCTCTCCATAGTACCGGAGAACGGTGTTTTAGTCATCTTGCCCATGAGGCACGGTTCGCAAGTACCAAGTGATTCATAATCAAGTGGTTCCAAAAGTCCATCAGTATGGAGTTTCTTCATGCGCTTTATACCGATATGACCTAAACGGCAGTGCCACAAATAAGTTGCACTGTCATTATCAACTCTGCATCTTTTGGCTTCAACATTATGAATATGTGTGTTACTACTATCGAGATTCATCAAAAATAGACCACTCCTCAAAGGTGCATGACCATAAAAGATATTACTCATATAAATAGAACAACCATTATTCTCTTTTTTAAATGAATAACCGTCTCACATCAAACAAGATCCAGATATAATGTTCATGCTCAACGCTGGCACCAAATAACAATTATTTAGGTCTAATATTAATCCCGAAGGTAGATGTAGAGGTAGCGTGCCGACCGCGATCACATCGACTTTGGAACCGTTTCCCACGCGCATCGTCACCTCGTCCTTCGCCAGTGTTCGCTTAATCCGTAGTCCCTGTTTCGAGTTGCAAATATTAGCAACAGAACCAGTATCAAATACCCAGGTGCTACTGCAAGCTCTAGTAAGGTACACATCAATAACATGTATATCACATATACCTTTGTTCACCTTGCCATCCTTCTTATCTGCCAAATACTTGGGGCAGTTCCGCTTCCAGTGACCAGTCTGCTTGCAATAGAAGCACTCAGTTTCAGGCTTAGGTCCAGGTTTGGGTTTCTTCTCTTGAGTAGCAACTTGCTTGCCGTTCTTTTTGAAGTTCCCCTTCTTCTTCCCTTTGCCCTTTTTCTTGAAACTAGTGGTCTTGTTGACCATCAACACTTGATGCTCCTTCTTGATTTCTACCTCCGCAGCTTTCAGCATCGCGAAGAGCTCGGGAATAGTCTTATTCATCCCTTGCATATTATAGTTCATCACGAAGCTCTTGTAGCTTGGTGGCAGTGATTGGAGAATTCTGTCAATGATGCAATCATCTGGAAGATTAACTCCCATCTGAATCAAGTGATTATTATACCCAGACATTTTGAGTATATGCTCACTGACAGAACTGTTCTCCTCCATCTTGCAGCTATAGAACTTATTGGAGATTTCATATCTCTCAATCCGGGCATTTGCTTGAAATGTTAACTTCGACTCCTGGAACATCTCATATGCTCCATGACGTTCAAAATGTCGTTGAAGTCCCGATTCTAAGCCGTAAAGCATGGCACACTGAACTATCAAGTAGTCATCAGCTTTGCTCTGCCAGACGTTCATAACATCTGGTGTTGCTCCAGCAGCAGGCCTGGCACCCAGCGGTGCTTCCAGGACGTAATTCTTCTAAGCAGCAATGAGGATAATCCTCAAGTTACGGACCCAGTCCGTGTAATTGCTACCATCATCTTTCAACTTTGCTTTCTCAAGGAACGCATTAAAATTCAACGGAACAACAACACGAGCCATCTATCTACAATCAACATAAACAAGCAAGATACTATCAGGTACTAAGTTCATGATAAGTTTAAGTTCAATTAATCAAATTACTTAAGAACTCCCACTTAGATAGACATCCCTCTAATCCTCTAAGTGATCACGTGATCCAAATCAACTAAACCATAACCGATCATCACGTGAGATGGAGTAGTTTTCAATGGTGAACATCGTTATGTTGATCATATCTACTATATGATTCACGCTCGACCTTTCGGTCTCCGTGTTCCGAGGCCATATCTGCATATGCTAGGCTCGTCAAGTTTAACCTGAGTATTCTGCGTGTGCAAAACTGGCTTGCACCCGTTGTAGATGGACGTAGAGCTTATCACACCCGATCATCACGTGGTGTCTGGGCACGACGAACTTTGGCAACGGTGCATACTCAGGGAGAACACTTCTTGATAATTTAGTGAGAGATCATCTTATAATGCTACCGTCAATCAAAGCAAGATAAGATGCATAAAAAGATAAACATCACATGCAATCAATATAAGTGATATGATATGGCCATCATCATCTTGTGCTTGTGATCTCCATCTCCGAAGCACCATCATGATCACCATCGTCATCGGCGTGACACCTTGATCTCCATCGAAGTATCGTTGTCGTCTCGCCAAGCTTGTGCTTCCACGACTATCGCTACCGTTTAGTGATAAAGTAAAGCATTACATCGTGATTGCATTGCATACAATAAAGCGACAACCATATGGCTCCTGCCGGTTGCCGATAACTCGGTTACAAAACATGATCATCTCATACAATAAAATTCAGCATCATGCCTTGACCATATCACATCACAACATGCCCTGCAAAAACAAGTTAGACGTCATCTACTTTGTTGTTGCAAGTTTTATGTAGCTGCTACGGGCTTAAGCAAGAACCAATCTCACCTACGCATCAAAACCACAACGATAGTTTGTCAAATAGACTCCGTTTTAACCTTCGCAAGGACCGGTCGTAGCCATACTTGGTTCAACTAAAGTTGGAGAGACAGTCGCCCGCAAGCCACCTATGTGCAAAGCACGTCGGGGGAACCGGTCTCGCGTAAGTGTACGCGTAATGTTGGTCTGGGTCGTCTCGTCCAACAATGCCGCCGAACCAAAGTATGACATGCTGGTAGGCAGTATGACTTATATCGCCCACAACTCACTTGTGTTCTACTCGTGCATATAACATCAACATATAAAACCTAGGCTCTGATACCACTGTTGGCTTTCGTAGTAATTTCAAAAAAATTCCTACGCACACGCAAGATCATGGTGATGCACATCAACGAGAGGGGAGAGTGTTGTCTACGTACCCACGCAGACCGATTGCGGAAGCGTTGACACAACGTAGAGGAAGTAGTCGTACGTCTTCCCGATCTGACCGATCCAAGCACCGTTACTCCGGCACCTACGAGTTCTTAGCACACGTACAACTCGATGACGATCCCTGGGCTCCGATCCAGCAAAGCGTCGGGGAGGAGTTCCGTCAGCACGACGGTGTGGTGACGATCTTGATGTTCTACCGACGCAGGGCTTCGCCTAAGCACTACAACGATATGACCGAGGTGGAATATGGTGGCAGGGGGCACCGCACACGGCTAAGGAACGATCACGTGGATCAACTTGTGTGTCTAGAGGTGCCCCCTGCCTCCGTATATAAAGGAGCCAAGGGGGAGGGAGCTGCCGGCCAGGAGGAGGGCGCAGGAGGAGTCCTACTCCTACCGGGAGTAGGACTCCCCCCCCCCAATCCTAGTTGGACTAGGATTCCCCGAGGGGGAAAGAGAGAGGGGGGAGAGGGGAGGCGCGCGTACACCTTGGGCTGCCCCTTTCTCCTTTCCACTAAAGCCCATTAAGGCCCATATGGCTCCCGGGGGGTTCCGGTAACCTCCCGGTACTCCGGTAAAATCCCGATTTCACCCGGAACACATCTGATGTCCAAATATAGGCTTCCAATATATCAATCTTTATGTCTCGACCATTTCGAGACTCCTCGTCATGTCCGTGATCACATCCGGAACTCCGAACTAACTTCGGTACATCAAAATGCATAAACTCATAATAACTGTCATCGTAACGTTAAGCGTGCGGACCCTACGGTTCGAGAACAATGTAGACATGACCGAGACACGTCTCCGGTCAATAACCAATAGCGGGACCTGGATGCCCATATTGGCTCCTACATATTCTACGAAGATCTTTATCGGTCAGACCGCATAACAACATACGTTGTTCCCTTTGTCATCGGTATGTTACTTGCCCGAGATTCGATCGTCGGTATTCAATACCTAGTTCAATCTCGTTACCGGCAAGTCTCTTTACTCGTTCCGTAATACATCATCCCGCAACTAACTCATTAGTTGCAATGCTTGCAAGGCTTATGTGATGTGGATTACCGAGAGGGCCCAGAGATACCTCTCCGACAATCGGAGTGACAAATCCTATTCTCGAAATACGCCAACCCAACATCTACCTTTGGAGACACCTGTAGAGCTCCTTTATAATCACCCAGTTACGTTGTGACGTTTGGTAGCACACAAAGTGTTCCTCCGGTAAACGGGAGTTGCATAATCTCATAGTCATAGGAACATGTATAAGTCATGAAGAAAGCAATAGCAACATACTAAACGATCGGGTGCTAAGCTAATGGAATGGGTCATGTCAATCAGATCATTCAACTAATGATGTGACCTCGTTAATCAAATAACAACACTTTGTTCATGGTTAGGAAACATAACCATCTTTGATTAACGAGCTAGTCAAGTAGAGGCATACTAGTGACACTAAGTTTGTCTATGTATTCACACATGTATTATGTTTCCGGTTAATACAATTCCAGCATGAATAATAAACATTTATCATGATATAAGGAAATAAATAATAACTTTATTATTGCCTCTAGGGCATATTTCCTTCAGCATGGAGGTCAAAGAGCTCGCTTCCTGATATGTCTACAACGTACCTATATTTTTTTGATTGTTTCATTCTATTATATTATCTATTTTGGTTCTTTAATGGGCTTTAATATGCTCTTTTATATTATTTTGGGGACTAATCTATTAACTGGAGGCCCAGTGCCAGTTTCTGTTTTTTTTGCCTATTTCAGTGTTTCACAGAAAAAGAATACCAAACAGAATCCAAACGGAATGAAACCTTTGCGATGATCGTCCTTGGACCGAAAGCAAACCAGGAGACTTGGAGTGGAAGTCTGGAACGCCGTGAGGCGGCCATGAGATAGGAGGGCGCACCCAGGGGGTAGGCACGCCCCCACCCTCATGGGCCCCATGGAACTCCACCGACGTACTTCTTTCGCCTATATATACCTGTATACCCTAGAAACATCAGGGGGAGGCATGAAACCACTTTTCCAGCGCCGCAACCTTCTTTACCCGTGAGATCCCATCATGGGGCCTTTTCCGGTGATTTGCCGGAGGGGGAATTGATCACGGAGGGCTTCTACATCAACACCATAGCCTCTCCGATGAAGCGTGAGTAGTTTACCACAGACCTTCAGGTCCATAGTTATTAGCTAGATGGCTTCTTCTCTCTCTTTGATCTTCAATACAAAGTTCTCCTCGATGTTCTTGGAGATCTATTTGATGTAATACTCTTTTGCGGTGTGTTTGCCGAGATCCGATGAATTGTGGGTTTATGAACTTGATTATCTATGAAATATTATTTGGTTCTTCTCTAAATTCTTATATGCATGATTTGATATCTTTGCAAGTCTCTTCAAATTATCGGTTTAGTTTGGCCTACTAGATTGATCTTTCTTGCAATGGGAGAAGTGCTTAGCTTTGGGTTCAATCTTGTGGTGTCCTTTCCCAGTGACAGTAGGGGAAGCAAGGCACATATTGTATTGTTGCCATCGAGGATTAAAAGATGGGGTTTATATCATATTGCTTGAGTTTATCCCTCTACATCATGTCATCTTGCTTAATGCGTTACTCTGTTCTTATGAACTTAATACTCTAGATGCATGCTGGATAGCGGTCGATGTGTGGAGTAATAGTAGTAGATGCAGAATCGTTTCGATCTACTTGACATGGACGTGATGCCTATATTCATGATCATTGCCTTAGATATCTTCATAAATATGCACTTTTCTATCAATTGCTCGGCAGTAATTTGTGCACCCACCGTAATATATGCTATCATGAGAGAAGCCACTAGTGAAACCTATGGCCCCCGGGTCTCTTTCTTATTTTATTGCATCTCTTTTATTATTGCATCTCGTTTACTATTTTGCAATCGTTATTTTCCAATCTATAGTCTATACAACAAAATACCAAAAATATTTATCTTATTATCTCTATCAGATCTCACTTTCGCAAGTGATCGTGAAGGGATTGACAACCCCTTTGTCGCATTGGTTGCGAGGTTCTTGATTGTTTGTGCAGGTACTAGGTGACTTGAGCATTCTCTCCTACTGGATTGATACCTTGGTTCTCAAAAACTGAGGGAAATACTTACGCTACTTTATTGCATCACCCTTTCCTCTTCAAGGGAAAACCAACGCATGCTCAAGAGGTAGCACTTCCCAGTGAGCACGGGCGGCCTTGCTGCTCGCACGTGTCCCGTCTATCCTGTGAGGTGGATAGGATGCACATGTCCCGTCGAGCCTGTGCGGCGGACTGCTCGCACACGTCCCGTCGAGCCTGCACGGCGGACTTCTCACGCCCGTCCCGTCTAGTCAAATTGATGCACGCACGCCACCGAGTATGGTTAAGTTTCGACACGGTTAATATAATACAACCATTTGTGATATTAACGTGTCAGCTTTTTGTTTCAAAAAGGGCTTTGTTGGCTACTAATGTGTGCGCCTCTTCTCAAACTGGACGCTTTTTTACAACCGCATATATGTGTCATGTCATGAAACCATGCCAAGTTTCATGTTTTTTGGGGTGAGTTTTTGATTTACTGGGATTTAAAAACCGAGATTCTCAATGTTTCAGGACAATGACAAGTTTGTAATTCATTCCCATTCCTTAAATGAGACCTAAACATGCACCCAATAACACATGTATGATTTCCCACCCATTTTGCTTCACTCGAGCATGTGCTTGTAATTCAAATTTGAATTATGGACTACATTAAATGCATAGAAAACTTAATTAGTAATATATACAATGGCCAAACGAACCCTGAACAGTTTCAAATTTTAGCACGACACTCCTGTTATTCTATGTTGCATGTAGAAAACAAAGCTCAATGCAAGAAGAGGCAGCGATTATCGCTTCGCCCACAACAGGGGCATGTTTCCCTACCGGGACCACGAGGGTTGCGACAGGCTCCGGTTTGTAAGAGGCTTGTAATATAGCTTCGCCCAAATTGGACAATTATATGTACCATGTAGTGACACCATGCCAAGTTTCATGATTTCCTGGTGAGTTTTAGATTTACAGATATTTAAAAACCAAGATACGCAATGTTTGTGGTCAAGCCAGGACGCCGAGGCGGTTGAATTCGTTCCCATTCGTTCCATGGGACCTAAACATGCACCCCAAGGAAACATATACGTCTTTCTAGCCATTTTGGTGCACTCGAGCATGTATTTGTAGTTCGGATTTGAATTATGGACATTAAATGCCTAGAAAAATCAATTAATGAATAAAAAAAGGTCAAACGAACCCTGAATAATTTCGAAGTTCAGCGCGAATCTCCCGTTGTTCCGTGTTGCGTGTAGAAGAAAATACGAGGCTAGAAGAGGGAGCGATTATCGTTTGTCCCACAAGGGGACACGTTTCCTCGAAACCACGAGCGTTCTTGCGACAGGCTCCGGTTTGTAAGAGGTTTGTAATAAAGCTTGGCCCAAATTGGCAATATTTTTACCACGACATATATGTGCCATGACGTGACACGATGCCACCTTTGATGACTTCCTGGTGAGTTTTCGATTTATTGGGATTTAAAAACCGAGATTCGAAATGTTTGAGGACGAGCCAGGACATCGGTACGGTTGTAATTCGTTCCCATTCTTGGCATGGGACCTAAACATGCACCCAAGGACACATGTATAATTTTTCTAGCCATTTTGGTGAACTGGAGCATCTATTTGTAGTTCAGATTTGAATTATGGACATTAAATGCCTATGAAACTCAATTAGTGTATAAAAAGGCCAAACGAACCTTGAATAAGTTTAAATTTCAGCACGGATATCATGTCGTTCCATGTTTCCCGTGGAAGAAAATACAAAGTGAAAATAGGCAGTGATTACGTTTCACCCACAAGGGGAACACGTTTCCCTATCGAAACCACGAGGCTTCTCTGAGAGAAGCTCCGGTTTGTAAGAGGTTTGTAATAAATCTTGGCCCAAATTGGACAATGTTTTTACCATGACATATATGTGCCATGACGTGACACCATGCCACCTTTGATGACTTTCTGGTGAGTTTAGGATTTATGGGGATTTAAAAACCGAGATTCCAAATGTTTGAGGACGAGCCAGGACAGGGGTACGGTTGTAATTTGTTCCCATTCCTGGCATGGGACCTAAACATGCACCCAAGGACACATGTATAAATTTTCTAGCCATTTTGGTGAACTGGAGCATGTATTTGAAGTTCAGATTTGAATTATGGACATTAAATGCCTAGGAAACTCAATTAGTGTATAAAAAGGCCAAACAAGCCCTGAATAAGTTTAAATTTCAGCATGAATATCCTGTCGTTCATGTTGTCCATAGAAGAAAATACAAGGCGAAAAGAGGCAGTGATTATGTTTCACCAACAAGGGGGACATGTTTCCCTATCGGAACCATGAGGCTTCTTTGAGAGAAGCTCCGGTTTGTAAGAAGCTAGTAATAAAACTTGCGCCAAAATGGACAAAAAAATACCTCGACATATATGTGCCATGTCGTGACACCATGCCAGGTTTCACGATTTTTGGGTGAGTTTTGGATTTATGGGGATTTAAAAACCAAGATTATTCTCATGAAATGTTTTCAAATAGCACGCGGTTCACTCACGAAAGCCGTGTGCCTACCAAACCGTGGCCGATGCCCCCCTCCCCCTGCTGCGTGCGCGAACTGGGTCGTGTGTTCTGATTGGCTAGAACCCAAACCCCACGGATCGTACGTGTGCATCGTTGGATGCTCCCAGATCAAACGGCAACCCTGAGCCCTTTCAACAGCACATGCAGTACATGGGTAAGCACTATGCACATGCGTCGTGCTAGCTCACGCTTCCTTCTCTACTCGATTTTCTAAACAGACTACCGTTTCTCGCCACTCCTCTCATCGGTTTCCCGCCTCTTCTCCCATCGTTTTCCCGCTACCAGTGTCAGTGCTCATTGAAGGCTAGCGGCGACACACCGGCCATGTAAATATCCCACACAGTTTCTAAAAGCACAAATGTGTGTGATAGGAGGGAGTAGGTCCCATAAGGTGACCAGCGTGAAACACCTTAATGGCAAGGAGGCAATTCTTATCAGCAAGGGGCGGCTTCCCATCCGCTAGCCTAGTCGAATAGAACGCAGAATTTAAGCGTGCTCGGGCTAGAGTAGTCCAAGGATGGATGACCCGGTGGGAAGTTGCATATCTCAAGCTTCATTTAAATGCCATGACACGGTCATTATATAGATATATTATATCTCTATAGTGACCTATCATGGCAATTATAAAAACCTTGGGATCCTTGTTTTGCTAATTTGTAGACTATGTTTTTATGGGTTATTTTTTGCTCTAAAAAATTAAAGAATGATTGACTTGACTTTTCATGGCGGTTATTAGAACCTACTTGTCAGCGTTCTGGGAATGGGGGTCCCCATACTTGCCTGCCTGTGGCCCATGGCGTGGCTTTGCTAGCAGGCCTGTATGGCCCATCTTCATCAACAATGCATTCAAGACCTTCGCGAGGGGCCAAGCCTCGCGAGGCGGATAACGCAAGACCTCCTCAGGAGCGGCCTCGCCAGGCGGGCTCGCGAGGGGCGGAGATATCAAGGCAAGGCAAACATCGCGAGGTTCCCGTGACGTGAGCCGTGACGATCGAGACCAGGCGGGCGCCAGCGCGCACAGTGTCCTTGTTTCCCCTTTGGTGCTAAGGGAGCAAGCGCAGGCGTGGAGTACTGTAACGCCCTCGATGCGGCTATAGCTCCCACGTGTCGAGGCACGACTTAGAGACATAACCGCATTGAAAGCAATGTCGCAAGTTAGGCAATCTTCACAACATCCCATGTAATATAAATAATAAAGGGGAGATAACATAATTGGCTTACACTCGCCACGTCAATCAAGTACATAAATAACATTACATCATTCAAACACTCATGGCCTGACTACGGCGCCAAAATAAAAGATAACCCAACATGTGACACGGTCCCGATCACCCCCAACTGGGCACCACTACTGATCATCAGGGAAAGACACGTAGTATCGTTGAGAGTCCTCGTCGAACTCCCACTTGAGCTCAAGCGCGTCACCTGGAGCGGAATCATCAGGCCCTACATCTGGTGTAATAGTAATCTGTGAGCCACAGGGACTCAGCAATCTTGCACCCTCGCGATCAAGACTATTTAAGCTTAATAGGTACGACAAGATAAAAATGTGTGGAGCTGCAGCAAGCGACTAGCATATATGGTGGCTAACCTGTTCGCAAAAGAGAGCGAGAAGAGGAGGCAAAGCGCGAGCGAGAAACTAGAGGACAACCTGCGCAAACATTACTCCAACACCGTGTTCACTTCCCGGACTCCGCCGAGAAGAGACCATCACGGTAACTCACACTGTTGATTCATTTTAATTAAGTTAAGGTTCAAGTTATCTACAACTGGACATTAACAAATTCCCATCTGCCCATAACCGTGGGCACGGCTTTCGAAAGTTCAAATACCTGCAGGGGAGTCCCAACTTAGCCCATGACAAGCTCTCACGGTCAACGAAGGAATATACCTCCTCCCGAGACGTTCCGATCAGACTCGGTATCTCGGTTCTTCAAGACACTTCGACAGGTTAAAACAAGACCAGCAACACCGCCCGAATATGCCGAAAAATCCCGATAGGAGCTGCACATATCTCATTCTCAGGGCACACTCAGATAGGTCAAGCTATGAGTAAAACCAACCCTCGAGTTTCCCCAAGGTGGCCCCGCAGGCTGCCTGGTTCGGACCAACACTCAGAGGAGCACTGGCCCAGGGGGGTTTAAATAAGATGACCCTCGGGCTCCGGAAACCCAAGGGAAAAAGAGGCTAGGTGGAAAATGGTAAAACCAAGGTTGGGCATTGCTGGAAAAGCTTTAATCAAGGCGAACTATCAAGGGGTTCCCATTATAAACCAACCGCGTAAGGAACGCAAAATCCGGGAACATAACACCGGTATGACGGAAAGTAGGGCGGCAAGAGTGGAACAAAACACTAGGCGAGAGGCCGAGCCTTCCACCCTTTACCAAGTATATAGATGCATTAAGATAACATGGCAATATAATGATATCCCAACAAGCAAATCACCTGCAACTAGCAACGCTATAAGAGGGGCTGAGCAAAGCGGTAACATAGCCAATCAACGGTTTTCTAGGACATGGTGGGTTAGAGGTTGAACATGGCAATTTGGGAGGCATGAAAAGCAAGTGGTAGGCATCGTAGCATATGCATAGCAAAAGAGCGAGCATCTAGCATAGCAAAGATAGTAGTGATTTCGAGGGTATGATCATCTTGCCTGCAAAGTTGTCAGAGTTGCCTGGATCCTCAAAGCAAACTCAACGGGCTCCTCGTTAGCGAACTCGTCTCCCGGCTCTAGCCAAACAAGACAAACAAGCAAACGGAACACAATCAACCACGTGCAAAGCTCACACAATATGATGCAAGGATGGTATGCTATGCGGGATGCATGCGGGATGCATATGCAAGATTTGACAAGGATTGCAAGAACCTGGCCTCAACTTGGGAATCCAAGTGTGCCACTGGAAAGATGAGATGAAATTGCTTGAAAACGATATAAAGAACGCCGGAATCGGAGTTACGGTTTGGAAATGGCAAGCAATTCAAATATGACCACGTTCTGCGATTTACAGCAAGTAGCCATCTAAATGCAACAAGATGAACATGCTACAGCACCCAAATATGGCAAAAAAATACATGGCAGGGATCCACTCAAGATTCTTAACAAAAGTCTAGCACTGAGCTACGGCCAATTCATCCATTAACAGGTTCAAACAAGCATGGAAAAAATGCATTTGACAAACAGATTTCAGACTTGGTGAAATCAACACTTGTCTGGAATTTCAGATCAGATAGCACTCTTTGGAGCATGAAAACTACATGCTACAGGACCTGAACATGGCAAAGTAAAGCATGGAATGGAGCTACTCAAAGAGCTTAACAAAAGTCCCTTAGTGACCTTGAGCCAAAAGGGATCAGAAAATACATTTGCAAGCATGTGAACATGGCAAAAACATAATCAGATCACAGACTTAGTGAAAACTGGAGCATGCTGAAACAGATATCAAGTAGGCATGTTTACGAGCTCGATGCACTCACTACAGAGCAATTCATGACAATATAAGCATACACCCATCAAGAATACACAAAATGCAAGCTGGACATGGCACGAACAATAGCATAGCATGCACAGATCAACTACAACATCATCGACAAAATCGCTAACAAGTAGACAATCTGCCTAGATTCACGAAATGACAAAAGTAGAGCTCGATTGACTCAAGCTAGGGTGCTCCATAATTGCAAACAAAGACATGGATGGATAGAGCACTACAAGATTAACAAATCATCTTTACTGATCATCCTCAAAAGAGGCATGGATCACTAGGAAACAACATGAACATATGGCCATATGAGATAAACAGGTCAAGGGCTTAGTGGAAATGCTAAGTCCCTGAAATCAGCATTACCAAGTGCCTCACTTCGCAAGCTCGTGCTAGTCACCACACACATCACAAAAATACATGGTTTGCACCTCTGGAAAGATGGCAAAACCCTTAACAAAACATATGTAGAGCTCATGGGCATATCATGCACACAATAATCATGGCAAAAATGACAAATATCTAAATGGAGCAGCAGATCTGACAATTATCTCAAGTAGCACTTTTCTAACAGTATTTCGGGCATCATGATGAACTCAAATGAAAATGATGCAATGGAATGAAATGATGTACACTCTGAGACGAACATTTTGATATGCTATATGCCCAAAAAGGAGCTACGGATGAGGAGATATAGCATGATGAAAAACACAAATTATTAGGGTTTGGGACGAAAACGTCAACCCCGATCCAATCTTCCAGATCCAGATCCGGCGCGCTCTTCGATGTTCGCCGGAAGTTCCTGTTCGCCGGAAAAAGGGGAGCAGCCGGAGGGGAGGAAGGTGAGGTCGGCCGGCTGCGGAGGTCGCCGGCGCGGCGGGGGAGCTCGCCGGCCTGCTGCTGCTGGCGTCGAGGGGGCAGAACGCAATGGCGGCGAGCTCCGGCGGGCTTCGCGCGGTGGCCGGCGTCATGGTGCGGTGACCACCGGCGAGGAGGGGCGGTGAGGCGGCGGAAGAGGCAACCGCGGGCGGTGGCGGCTCCTCTGGGCCGCGGGGGCTCGCGGCGGGCCGCGCGGGCCGGCGTGGCTGCGGGTGGCGGCGCGCCACGTGGCAGCCCCCGGTTGGCTGCGGGTGGCGGCGGCGATGTGTCCGAATTAGGCGGCGGACATGTCCGTCGGCGGCGGGGCGATTTTAGGGTTTCGGGGGAGAAGGAGATCCGGATTTCGGGAGGGGTCTATTTATAGGCCTAGAGGGAGCTAGGAGAGTCCAAATGAGGTGCGGTTTTCGGCCACGCGATCGTGATCGAACGCTCTAGATGATGGGGAGGGTTTTGGGCCAACTTGGAGGGGTGTTGGGCTGCAACACACATGAGGCCTTTTCGGTCCCTCGGTTAACCGTTGGAGTATCAAACGAAGTCCAAATGGCACGAAACTTGACAGGCGGTCTACTGGTAGTAAACCAAGGCCGCTTGGCAAGTCTCGGTCCAATCTGGAAATGTTTAATCCCCACACACGAAAGAAAGGTAGAAATGACCACCGGAGGAGAACGAAGCGCCGGAATGCAAAACGGACAACGGGGAAAATGCTCGAATGCATGATATGAACACGTATGCAAATGCAATGCACATGATGACATGATATAAGATGCATGACAACGACAACAACACACGGAGACAAAAACCTGAACTCGAGAAAATAAAATAACTTAAGGCCGGAAACGGAAAGAGTTGGAGTACATATTGGGAAAGTCATATCCGGGGTGTTACAACACTCCACCACTATGAAAGGATCTCGTCCCAAGATCTAGGACAGAAAGAACACTGGGTACTCAGAACGGAGGTGATCCTCGCGTTCCCAGGTAGCTTCACGGTCGGAATGGTGTGACCACTTGACTTTGAGGAATTTGATTGACTTGTTGCGAGTCTTGCGTTCAGTCTCTTCAAGAATAGCAACTGGGTGCTCACGATAGGAGAGATCTTCTTGGAGCTCAATGTCCTCGAAGTTGATGGTGCGGTCAGGAGTCTTGAAGCACTTTCGGAGCTGAGAGACATGGAACACATCATGAACATCTGCAAAGTTTGAAGGAAGCTCAAGTTGATAGGCGAGATCGCCTCTCTTGCTGACAATCTTGAAAGGTCCCACGTATCTGGGGGCAAGCTTCCCTTTGATACCGAAGCGACGAGTACCTTTCATAGGAGAGACGTGGAGGTAAACATGATCTCCGATCTCGAAGGCCAAATCACGGTGCTTACCATCATGGTAGCTCTTCTGGCGGGATTGGGCTGCTTTGAGGTTATCTCGAATGACTTTGCACATTTCCTCTGCCTCTGTGATTAAGTCATTACCCAAAAGATGACGTTCACCGGTTTCAGACCAGTTGAGAGGGGTACGGCACTTCCTGCCATACAGAATTTCAAATGGGGCCTTGCCCGAACTTGCTTGAAAACTGTTGTTGTAGGAGAATTCAGCATAAGGAAGACAATCCTCCCACTTCATGCCGAAGGAGATCACACAAGCCCTGAGCATATCTTTAAGAATCTGGTTGACACGCTCGACTTGACCGCTAGTTTGAGGATAGAAAGCTGTGCTGAAGCGGATGTTGGTGCCCATGGCCTTCTGAAAAGAATACCAAAACTTGGAGGTAAAGATGCTGCCATGGTCTGAAGAGATCACTTGTGGAATACCGTGCAGAGAGACAATTTGAGAGGTATAGAGTTCCGCCAATTGAGCTACAGTGATTGACTCTTTGATAGGCAGAAAGTGAGCCACTTTAGTGAGTTTGTCGATGACAACGAATATAGCATCATTGCCACGTTTGGACTTTGGAAACCCAGTCACGAAGTCCATCTCAATGTGGTCAAACTTTCATTCTGGAATGGCAAGAGGTTGGAGGAGACCAGCTGGTCTTTGGTGTTCTGCCTTCACTCTTCTGCAGACATCACACTCATTCACGAATTGAGCAATCTCTCGCTTCATTCGAGTCCACCAATAAGCCTGCTTGAGGTCCTGATACATCTTTGAACTCCCAGGTTGGATGGAGAGGAGAGAATTGTGATCCTCGTTCATGGTCACTTTACGGAGGTCACCTTTGGGCACAACAATACGATCCTCGAAGAAGAGAGTATCCTTGTCATCAAGGCGGTAGCACTTGTACTTGGGTTGACTCTTGGCAATCCCAATCTTCACCTTTTTCACCATAGCATCAAGAAGCTGGGCTTGGCGAATCTGGTCTTCCAAGGTAGGAGAGACTTGAAGGTTGGCGAGGAAACCTTGAGGAACAACTTGCAGATTAAGTTTGCGGAAAGCTTCACAAAGCTCGGGTTGATAAGGCTTGAGAATCAGACTGTTGCAATAATCCTTTCTGCTCAATGCGTCAGCGATCACATTGGCTTTGCCTGGAGTATACTCGATACTCGGATTATACTCTTGAATCATTTCGACCCATCGAGTTTGCCTGAGGTTGAGATTAGGCTGAGTGAAGATGTACTTGAGACTCTTGTGGTCAGTGAAGATGTCCACTTTTCTTCCCAATAAGAGATTTCTCCAAGTCAAAAGAGCATGCACAACTGCCGCCAACTCGAGATCATGAGTGGGGTAGTTCTTATCATTGGGCTTCAACTGGCGAGAGGTATAAGAAACAACTTTCTTCTCTTGCATCAACACTGCGCCAAGACCTTGGAGAGAGGCATCACAAAAGACCTCGTATGGCTTGGATTCATCAGGCAAAGTCAGAACTGAAGCAGTGATCAATTTCTCTTTCAAAGTGTTGAAAGCAATGTCACACTCCGGGGACCAAACATACTTGACGTGCTTCTGGAGAAGATTTGGGAGAGGCTTCATGATCTTAGAAAAGTTTTCAACGAATCTTCAACAGTAGCTTGCGAGACCGAGGAAGCTACGGAGTTGCTCCACGTTCTGAGGAGGTTCCCAATTCACAATTGCAGACACCTTCTCAGGATTCACGGCAATGCCCTTGGCAGAGATGATATGACCAAGATAAAGAACCTCATCGAGCCAAAATTCACACTTGGAGAACTTGGTGTAGAACTGATGTTCCCTCAGTTTATCGAGTACCAAACGCAAGTGCTTGGCATGATCTTCCTTGTTCTTGGAGAAAACCAGAATGTCGTCGAGATAGACCAAAATGAAGTCATTGGTGTAGGCGTTGAAGATGAAGTTCATCATGCGAGAGAACGTCGGAGGAGCATTGACGAGGCAAAAAGACATGACAGTGTATTCATATGAACCATAGCTTGTCCTGAAAGCCGTCTTGGGAATATCTTGCTCACGGATTCGAATCTGATGATAACCCATATGGAGATCAAGCTTGGAGAATACTTGGGCACCTTTGAGTTGTTCGAACAGCTTGTTGATGTTGGGAAGTGGGTATTTGTTCTTGATGGTCTTCTTGTTCAATGGACGGTAATCAACACAAAGTCGGTCCGTTCCATCCTTCTTCTTCACAAAAAGAACACCACAACCCCACGGAGAAGAACTAGGCCGGATGAGACCCATTCTCTCTTGAATATCGAGTTGCTTCTTCAGCTCCTTCAACTCTTCAGGTCCGAGCTTGTAAGGACGCTTGCACACAGGTTCCGTGCCAGGCTCAAGATCAATAACGAATTCAACTGGCCGGTGCGGAGGCATTCCTGGAAGCTCTTCTGGAAAGACGTCTTGATATTCGCAAATGACTGAAATTTGCGAGATAGCATCCAGTTCACCCTTCTCATTGAGAAAAAACAGACGGATGGTATCATCACGAGCGGCAAAGACAATTACATCCTCAAACGAATGAGTCAATTGAATCTGCCAGGCTGCACAATCAAGATGTGCCTTGTGCTTAGAAAGCCAATCCATTCCGAGAATAAGATCAATATCCGAGTTACCAAGAACCATTGGGGAAAAAAGGAACTTGTAGTCGCCCAACGTGATAGTAACATCTGGCACCTCCAGACTTGCACTCAAACGTTTGCCTGGAGAAACGATATCCATTTGTTTACCCAGATGAGAAGAAACGAACTCATGCTTGGTAAAAAATGGCTTTGACATGAAACAATGCGATGCACCAGTGTCAAAAAGAACTTTTGCAGGAATATCGTTAACAGGAAGGTTACCCATGATGACATCTGACGAGTCCTCTGCCTGAGCTGCATTCATCAAGTTGACCTTGGCGTGCTTGGGGTTATGCTTGACCACAGCTGTACTTGCCGATCTCATAGGAGGAGGAGGAGGAAGACGCCTCTGGTTGAGATACTTGTTGGCATAGTGACCCTTCTGTTGGCACTTGTTGCACGTGACCTCTGAAAGCGGACGGTGGTACGGAGCACTCGATCTTGGAGCTTGAGACGAAGTCTTGTTCTGAAAGCCTGGGTTGGGTGGGTGGGAAGATCCACTGCCACCTTTGCTCTTCTACTGATACGGCTGACGAAATGGAGGAGGAAGCCAATACTTCTACTGCTTGGCCACTTGCGTAGAGGAAGACGGAGTAGTGTCTCTGACTCGCTTCTTGGAAGCATCACACCTCAGTTGAGCGGCCTCTTGCTTCAACACCATGTTGTAGAACTCATCGTACCTCAAGGGCTCAAAGAGAACAAGAGCTAGCTGAATTTCTTCTCTGAGACCACCCCTGAACTGGTATATCATGCTCTTCTCATCAGGGACGTCCTGCTTGGCAAAGCAAGCGAGCTTATGAAACAACTTGTTGTAGTCATAGACAGACAAAGAACCTTGCTTCAGGTTGCAGAATTCCTCACGCTTGCTTTCAACCATGCTCTGAGGGATATGGTGAGCTCTGAAATCTTGATGGAATTCATCCCAGGTAATCGCACGTCCACCTCTGGAATCCTTGTACTGCTGGAACCATTCTGCAGCTTGATCTTTGAGTTGGAAGGAAGCGAACTTGACGAAGTCCTCAGGCCTGACGTTACTGCACTCGAAATGCTTGCACAGATCCACAAGCCAATCGTCAGCATCGGTTGCCTCAACACAATTGTTGAAAGTCTTTGGCCCGTTAGCAAGGAACTGGTTGAGTGTAGCAAAGTGATTCTGATTGTTGCCTTGGTTCCCTTGGTTGCCTTGATTGCGCTCTTGAAGAATTTGCATGATCAACTGTGTGTTTGCATTGGTTGCGGCCATCACAGCTTGCCATGCCTCCGAAGGAGGTGGAGGTGGTGGCGGATCTTGATTCTGATTCTGATTGGTGCTCTTAGAGGGAGCCATCCTGAAGAGGTTGACCACCGTTAGCACATAGACAGATAAAAGAAGCTGAATCCAATGGAATGAAAATTGCAACATATAGTCTTCACATCCGAACAAAATGAACGAATGCATTCCTCTTGAAATGGTCACATATCCATAAATTGAGAAGCCACTTAGAATTTAGGTAGAGAAATAAATCAACAAGGTACCGATCAAGAACGAATAATCGGTAAGAAATCCCAATCTCAAACCAATATCCGTGGAAGAAGAAACTAGAGCTACAAGAATTCCCACCTATGAAACTCCCGAACCTTTCTAGTTATGCAATCAGGTGTTGGGGATACAAGGGAAGCATAATATCTCACCCAAATCTAGCAAATCCTACATCCAGCTGTATCCATCCTTCAACACATAACCGAGAAAAACTTCGGAAACCATCTACCTCAACCTTCGAAAAGCATCCGTTATACGAGTTATGGCGATACTCCCGAACTCCCGCCCCAGTACTGGGTGGCGTCGAGGTTATCTCACCAACGAACTGCATAAAAGAGATTTTCGATGTCGGCGTACTAGACTCCGGTATTCCAGAATTGCAACGATAAAATTATGACGAAAACACCTCATAGCTCAACTCCCCAGGAAACTTCCACAAAACCCCTGGCAGGAGGCACCAAGACAATGTTCTCGTCATAAAACCATCGGAACGATTCCAAGATACCCGTGTGATCCTAAAAAAATTTTTAGTGAAATTTGAGAAGACAAGAGTCAAAAATCTACGTCGGGATGCCTTACCAGAGCGATGAGGAGACTGGGAAGTAAAAAGAATTCCTAAACTCTCCGATATATAATTCCTAAATGACTCAAAACATTTTTCTAGACACAACAATGGCTGCTAAAAACGATCAAGCAATGGGGCTCCTAAGGTCGGGGAAGGCTCTGATTACCAACTTGTAACGCCCTCGATGCGGCTATAGCTCCCATGTGTCGAGGCACGACTTAGAGACATAACCGCATTAAAAGCAATGTCGCAAGTTAGGCAATCTTCACAACATCCCATGTAATATAAATAATAAAGGGGAGATAACATAGTTGGCTTACACTCGCCATGTCAATCAAGTACATAAATAACATTACATCATTCAAACACTCATGGCCTGACTACGGCGCCAAAATAAAAGATAACCCAACATGCGACACGGTCCCGATTACCCCCAACTGGGCACCACTACTGATCATCAGGGAAAGACACATAGTATCATTGAGAGTCCTCGTCGAACTCCCACTTGAGCTCAAGCGCGTCACCTGGAGTGGAATCATCAGGCCCTGCATCTGGTGTAACAGTAATCTGTGAGCCACAGGGACTCAGCAATCTCGCACCCTCGCGATCAACACTATTTAAGCTTAATAGGTACGACAAGATAAAAATGTGTGGAGCTGCAGCAAGTGACTAGCATATATGGTGGCTAACCTGTTCGCAAAAGAGAGCGAGAAGAGGAGGCAAAGCGCGAGCGAGGAACTAGAGGAAAACCTGCGCAAGCATTACTCCAACACCGTGTTCACTTCCCGGACTCTGCCGAGAAGAGACCATCACGGTAACTCACACTGTTGATTCATTTTAATTAAGTTAAGGTTCAAGTTATCTACAACCGGACATTAACAAATTCCCATCTGCCCATAACCGCGGGCATGGCTTTCAAAAGTTCAAATCCCTGCAGGGGAGTCCCAACTTAGCCCATGACAAGCTCTCACGGTCAACGAAGGAATAGACCTCCTCCCGAGACGTTCCGATCAGACTCGGTATCTCGGTTCTTCAAGACACTTCGACAGTTAAAACAAGACCAGCAACACCGCCCGAATGTGCCGACAAATCTCGATAGGAGCTGCACATATCTCGTTCTCAGGGCACACTCAGATCGGTCAAGCTACGAGTAAAACCAACCCTCGAGTTTCCCCGAGGTGGCCCCGCAGGCTGCCTGGTTCGGACCAACACTTAGAGGAGCACTGGCCCGAGGGGTTTAAATAAGATGACCCTCGGGCTCCGGAAACCCAAGGGAAAAAGAGGCTAGGTGGCAAATGGTAAAACCAAGGTTGGGCATTGCTGGAAAAGCTTTAATCAAGTTGAACTATCAAGGGGTTCCCATTATAACCCAACCGCGTAAGGAACGCAAAATCCGGGAACATAACACCGGTATGACGGAAACTAGGGCGGCAAGAGTGGAACAAAACACTAGGCGAGAGGCCGAGCCTTCCACCCTTTACCAAGTATATAGATGCATTAAGATAACATGGCAATATAATGATATCCCAACAAGTAAATAATGTTCCAACAAGGAACGATCTCCAATCTTCACCTGCAACTAGTAACGCTATAAGAGGGGCTGAGCAAAGCGGTAACATAGCCAATCAACGGTTTGCTAGGACATGGTGGGTTAGAGGTTGAACATGCAATTTGGGAGGCGTGAAAAGCAAGTGGTAGGCATCGTAGCATAGGCATAGCAAAAGAGCGAGCATCTAGCATAGCAAAGATAGTAGTGATTTCGAGGGTATGATTATCTTGCCTGCAAAGTTGTCAGAGTTGCCTGGATCCTCGAAAGCAAACTCAACGGGCTCCTCATTAGCGAACTCGTCTCCCGGCTCTACCCAAACATGACAAACAAGCAAACGGAACACAATCAACCATGTGCAAAGCTCAAACAATATGATCCAAGGATGGTATGCTATGCGGGATGCGATGCGGGATGCATATGCAAGATTTGACAAGGATTGCAAGAACCTGGCCTCAACTTGGGAATCCAAGTGTGCCACTGGAAAGATGAGATGAAATCGCTTGAAAACGACATAAAGAACGCCGGAATCAGAGTTACGGTTTGGAAATGGCAAGCAATTCAAATATGACCACGTTCTCCGATTTACAGCAAGTAGCCATCTAAATGCAACAGGATGAACATTCTACAGCACCCAAACATGGCAAAAAAATACATGGCAGGGATCCACTCAAGATGCTTAACAAAAGTCTAGCACTGAGCTACGGCCAATTCATCCATTAACAGGTTCAAACAAGCATGGAAAAAATGCATTTGACAAACAGATTTCAGACTTTTCGGCTGGCTGCGGGTGGCGGCAGCGATGTGTCCGAATTAGGCGGCGGACATGTCCATCGGCGGTGGGGCGATTTTAGGGTTTCGGGGGAGAAGGAGATCCGGATTTCGGGGGGGTTTCTATTTGTAGGCCTAGAGGGAGCTAGGAGAGTCCAAATGAGGTGCGGTTTTCGGCCACGCGATCGTGATCGAACGCTCTAGATGATGGAGAGGGTTTTGGTGGGTTTTGGGCCAACTTGGAGGGGTGTTGGGCTGCAACAGACACGAGGCCTTTTCGGTCCCTCGGTTTACCGTTGGAGTATCAAACGAAGTCCAAATGGCATGAAACTTGACAGGCGGTCTACCGGTAGTAAACCAAGGCCGCTTGCCAAGTCTCGGTCCAATCCGGAAATGTTTAATCCCCACACACGAAAGAAAGGTAGAAATGACCACCGGAGGAGAACGAAGCGCCGGAATGCAAAACGGACAACGGGGAAAATGCTCGAATGCATGAGATGAACACGTATGCAAATGCAATGCACATGATGACATGATATAAGATGCATGACAACGACAACAACAGACGGAGACAAAAACCCGAACTCGAGAAAATAAAATAACTTAAGGCCGGAAACGGCAAGAGTTGGAGTACATATTGGGAAAGTCAAATCTGGGGTGTTACAAGTACCGAGGCGTCAAGCAAAGGTTTCCATATTAGTGCAACAAGACCAAGACCAGACGGACGGCAAGACGGAGGTCACCGTGGAGTCCAAGACGGCGTCACCATGAGCGCCTTTAGCAGGCGAAGACTGCTTTTATCAAGATAAGTTGTACTAGTTGTCCCCTTTCAAATTGGCCGTTGTTGGCTCCCTTCCTGCTCAATATTTGGGAAGAGGACCAAGGCCACTATAAATAGAACTAGCCACCACCGTAGCTAGGGCGACCTCATCTTATACTAGAACTAGTTCATCCCCACAATCACGTCCACCAAGCACAAGAACACCTCACCTCAGGAGGCTGTTCTTCCCCCTATACTGTTCATCCTTAGCCCGAGAGGCAATCCATCATCACCACAATGGAGTAGGGTATTACACCACAGCGGTGGCCCGAACCAGTATAAATCTTGTGTCCTTTGTGTTGCGAGTTCGTTGAGTTAGTTCGTAAGATCTTAGCTGAGTTAGGACGTGGATCGGTAGGGGGGAAATCTTCACGCGCACCCCAGTCTTTGAACCTTAAGGGTTTTGCCGGAACCCGTGATCCGACATTTGGCACGCTAGGTAGGGGGGCGTTGGGGCTCTCCTCCCATCAGCCCATCCGCTCGTTGATCCTTCGGCGCCCCGCGGCTCCGATGTCAGGTGACTCGAGGACCAACGCCGACCGCTGGGCAGCCTGGCCAGCCCGGACGGTGCTACCAGCCCAGGAAGACCACAACCCCGCGTCTCAGGTGGCACGCGCACCGCCAAACACCGCGGAGCGTGGGCAGCGCGGTCACTCACCCTCTGCTCTCACTCCCCGACAGATGCGAGCTGCTACAAGGGCCACAAGCCACGCTGCGGCGACGGCACCGCACACCAGGAGGGAGCAGGTGAACATGCGGGTCGCGCTCACGGTGGCACGGGAGTTGCTGCGGTGCCGACTAATGGAGAGCGGTCGGGATGCACTGCTGGAACGCGTCGCCGAGCTACTAGACGCGGCGGCCACGGGAGCACCGCCCTTCTGCTACCAGCTCACGCCCCAGGCAGCGGCAGGATCCCACGGCGGGCCTCGCCGCACCCGCGTACCCCCAAGTGCGCCCGGGGGTTTCATCGACATTAGCACGATCCACGGCGGAGGGCGCCCCCTCACACCCACAGCACCTCAGATGGGTGCGGGCACGAGCATCATCGCACACGGCCCTGGTGAGGCGCTACCCCACCATCCTCAGGATGGCGTCTTGAGCCGGGCAACATGGAGCGTGGGGCACTACGCCGAGGCCTTCGGAACAAGGGCCTCGGAGGCCTACGTGCCCCGCATGATGAACCAGGAGTACGCGCCAGAAGATGACCCTGGCTCGTTCCTCGAGCCGGGCTGGGAAGAAGAGGTGCTAGGAGCTGAGGCCTTCTAGGAGCCGCCCGAGAGCCCCGCCAACCGCGCCATCGACAACAGCTACAGGGTACCACTAATCTCCCAGGGGCAGGCTTACGCTAACCATGAATCGCAAGTGAGCCAGGTCACAGCACCCGGCGACGGTTCCGGCGCGGTGGTATCCGTCTCGCTAGAAGAGGCTCACTGGGGGCTGCGTGGGAGGGGCCAGGAGCAAGGCCCCTCCCTACGTCGCACGGAGCAACGCAACGCCCGGAGGTAGGCCCTCTACCGGGGTGGCGCCGGCGACCCTTCCCCCGGTAGAGGACCCGTGGTCGCCGAGGGCGCCGCTGGCGTCCCCTCTACCCTCATTGGGTCGTCCTAGTTTCCGGTTGTCCCAGCGGTGGTAGGGGGTGGCGCAAGGTGGGGCCCTCATCAGGCAATATGAAGTAAGGCTCGCGCCTGTGAAGATCGCCACCCGTGACACTTTCACGTAATAACGAGTGGGGATGTACACGCCCCGGAGTGTCAGGAGTGCCGCCCTCGGGCCTCGGGGGCTCCCTCCCATGCCTAGTGGCAGCACTTAGCTCCGCGCTGGTGAGAAGACGTCGAAGACTAGACTAGGCGCCGGATGCGGCCATTTTCTTTGGATCTCTTTTCTGTAACCCTGTCTTCTGGATTTGGATTTAAGTTGGAGTTGAATTTTCATTTGATGCGTGTGGGGGGATGCCTTTTCTCATTCGAGCTATTTCTCGTAGTCTGTTTCTTGCCTTATTTCGGAGTTCGCGCCTGTCGCTCCCCCCTCGCGGGCCCCTCGCGAGCGGGGCTGGGCATGAAGCACACGAGCCACGCACGTGTCGCGTCGTGGCTAGCGCTCGCTTATCACACGCCCACCTCGGGCGTGTCGACGAATTCCTCATGAGATTCCCAGAAACCCACAATCTCTTGAGCCGGTTTTGGGCTCGTCCAGGCTAAGGTAAACCGCAACAGCAACCTTGCCCCAGCATACGTGAGTTCGTGAAGACACATATTCAATTCAACCTAAAGGGGTAGAGGCAGTAGTATATTTACATGAGGGGCTTCCCCTCCCAAAATGCTCTTACAACCTCTGGGGCTACGCCCGAGCTTCTACGTGCAGGGCAAACATGTGAGAAGCATGGAATCAATCGGACAGGTCGCTCGCCGCGCCCCCGGGATCGCCCTCGGATGCGTCACTCGCATCGCTGCCATCATCATTGGCATTACCATCACCTCCCTCGGCGCTGCCATCGCCATCGTCGACCACGACGCCTTTGTTCGCCGCAACTACCACCCCGTCGTCGTCAGAAGTGAAGGCCCTGTCCAGCGCATCCACGTTGTCTTCAACCCATCATGCCAGGTCGCCCCGGATGGCTTCAGGTATGGGAGAAATGGCGGCATCAAAATCGAAGTTGGGATCAGTGTTCTGGAGATGGCTGAAGACGTGGGAGAACGCGCGGCCGAGCAGGCTGCGACTCCTCTCTTCAACAAGCTGGCGAGCCCTCTTAGAACGGTTCTGCACGTGCGTCACCACGTCAGCAAAGAAGTGCAGGTGGCTGGCATAGTCGTTCGCATGGGGATGAGGAGCACTCTCATCGCAGATATGGCCCAGGGCGGTGTTGGCCCTATTCCTGAGGTCCTCGAGCATGGGGGTGTGCACACGCTCCAACATCCGCCGCTGAAGCACTTCGTCCTTGTTCTGTCATGCGACAGACTCGGCGTCGGCAACCCGCTGCCGAAGAGAGAGCAGCTCGGCGCGGGCGAAAGCTAGCTCAGCCTGCGCTGAGGCCAGGACGGTTGCGGCGGCCTCCTCATGCCGCTCTGCCTCGATCAACCTGGACTTGAGGGCAATAGTCCTACTAGCGGCCCTGGCTTCCACGAGCTTCAGCTTCAGGTCGTGCCTGCTCTCGAGATCCGCCCGAGCCTCAGCTATCTGGCGGTCGACCTCCTCCGCCATAATAACCGTGTAGAGCGCGGTGGCCGTCTAGCCAGGCGAGTATCAAGGCAGCGTGGGGAAGCGGAGGCGCCCACGTCCAATCAACCACCACGTGTCCACCAAGGTCGCAGGCTATTGGGGCCCGCGGCGCTCCGCACTTGACCTTCGGCTTCGCCTCGAAGCCAAGCCCGAGCGCGCCTTGGGCCCAGGGGCTACTGTCGGTGTTCTGGGAATGGGGGTCCCCAGACTTGCCTGCCTACGGCCCATGGCATGGCTTTGCTAGCAGGCCTGTACGGCTCATCTTCATCAATAAGGCATTCAAGACCTTCGCGAGGGGCCAAGCCTCGCGAGGCGGATGATGCAAGACCTCCTCAGGAGCGGCCTCGCCAGGTGGGCTTGCGAGGGGCGGACAGATCAAGGCAAGGCAAACCTCGCGAGGTTCCCATGATGTGAGCCGTGACGATCGAGACCAGGCGGGCGCCAGCGTGCACGGTGTCCTTGTTTCACCTTCGGTGCTAAGGGAGCAAGCGCAGGCGCGGAGTACCGAGGCGTCAAGCAAATGTTTCCATATTAGTGCAACAAGACCAAGACCAGAAGGACGGCAAGACGGAGGTCACCGTGGAGCCCAAGACGGTGTCATCACTAGCGCCTTTAGCAGGCGAAGACTACTTTTGTCAGGATAAGCTGTACTAGTTGTCCCCTTTCAAATTGGCCGTTGTTGGCTCCCTTCCCGCTCAATATTTGGGAAGAGGACCAAGGCCACTATAAATAGAACTAGCCACCACCGTAGCTAGGGGAGACCTCATCTTAGACTAGAACTAGTTCATCCCCACAATCACATCCACCAAGCACAAGAACACCTCTCCTCGGGAGGTTGTTCTTCCCCCTGTACTGTTCATCCTTAGCCCGAGAGGCAATCCACCACAATCACACCGGAGTAGGGTATTACACCACAACGGTGGCCCGAACCAGTATAAATCTTGTTTCCTTTGTGTTGCGAGTTCGTCGAGTTAGTTCGTAAGATCTTAGCTGAGTTAGGACGTGAATCGATAGGGGGAAAATCTTCGCGCGCACCCCAGTGTTCGAACCTTAAGGTTTTTGCCGGAACCCGTGATCCGACACTACTAAGTTTTTATGGGTTATTTTTTGCTCTAAAAAATTAAAGAATGATTGACTTGACCTGTCATGGTGATTATATAAACCTTTTTCAGGTTGCATGCAGGGTATAGGGGGCAGGGTGTTCTTGAACATGTCTCCCTTGTGCGGCTTATAGACGCGGCACATATATGTGGGCTCCCTGAGGTATCTATACTATCCTTTACCGGCAATTAGGGGGCACACAATCTATACCTTTGACCCAACAACGAGAAGGGTTTGACCATGATGGTTTCCTATTGATACTAGTAAGGTACACATGCATTGCACGCATGAGATTTGGTAACCAAATTATGAATAAATACCACACTATAGCATTTAAGCTTTGAGTCATATATGCATGATGTAGATGTTCATTTAATTCTTATAGTTCATCTCATCCAAAATCAATTAGTTTTATAAAAAATCTATTTTAAGAATCATGGAATTGTGCATTGTAAAGCATAAAGTAAAAACAAAAGGTGACAATTCATTTAGAAAAAAAGTTTGGGCAATTAAGATATGGAAGATTCTAGAGAACAAAGGAGAAGTGCTTGTGTTTCGAGGTTTGTGCATTATGCTTAAGTTCAACCATGGAGTCTTCTAGATTGTACATGTGGCAGAATCTGGTGGAATGTAGATGATATCCAACGGCCAGTAGTGCTCAAATTTGACATCTCTGTACCGTCGGATTGGCTTCATCCAACGACCAACTTTCAAAGTTATTCGCACACTATATAGGGGTATAGATATAGATATATATGTGTCCCATGCTAGACCAAATAAAGTTTGAGCGCATGCATGGGACGACCCCCCCCCCCACCCCCCTCGCCGTCGCCGCCTCGAAGTTGGGAAACTGACATCATACGTATTGAACCAGGCTTGGAGTCGGGTACGGTGTTCAGTTTGTAATGTAGTTGGTGGCACATCGAAGTTGTGCATTCGGGATTTAAACACATCACACACCACCGTACCCATACATATTTTCAGGCCGCATGCAGTGCATACGGGGTCTTCTGATCAACCACGTCTCCCTTGTGCGGTTTTTGTGATGACACGCATATTTATGGGCTCCCCAAGTGTATATATATCATCCCTTTGACCGATAATGAGGGGTATGTGTTGGCCATGAATGGATTCCTCCTAGTTTGTGTTAGGGCCGATCACCATCACATGTCGCTCAACCAAAGCTCGAGCTCATGCATTGTCAGGATTCCCCCCCCCCCCCCACATGCCCGGATTGCTGGGTTCTACCTACATCATAACATGCGTATCTCATCCTTAATTAACTACCTTGCCTTCATGGTTGTTGTCTATATGGAGAGGTAGGCGCCACGTCTAAATTGTACATTATTCTAAATTGAAAACACACATCACCCCTTCCCAACGTACATCATTTTGGGCCGCATGCAAGAGGTGCTGGTTTTGTGGTCCCTCTCATGCGATTTTTATGATGGTTCAATCTATTGGCCCAAGAGGTTTATCGACAACAACAGCTGTCGTTTGACCAAACGATGGATTCATTAGTCCGTCTTATGGTAGGTCATGGCGACATGCATGTATGACCAAAGTATCGATCATTATACGTGCATCCACCCTGCTGACACGAAGTGGGAGGTGGTGGGCCAAGCATCTTAGCTAGGTACGACATTATGTCATTATAGATATATATATCCAAGGGTGCTTTCGGGTTTGCGAGGCAGGTTCCACCAAAGTTACGCATTGTGTATTTAAAGTTTTGGCCACTTCCAATATTCCTACATATATTTGGCCACTTCCAGATGGTTCTTGACTTCTGGCCCCTCTCATCGATCTTCGACGACGCGCCCAACCGCGGGCCTGCGCTGTCAAAGTTGTGCATTAGAATTTTGAACATGATAGACCACCCTTTTCACTCATATATATTTGGGCCACATGCTGGTGTGGCTGTCTTCTGACTCTTTCTAACGTTTTTTTGCTGCAAAGACTCTAATGACGCTCAACGGACATGGGTATAATATCTTAACCATGTGCGATACAAGTGCGCTGTGAATCACCACACCTGCGCAAGTGCGAGCAAAGGTGGAGGTACTGGCTCAACCGTGTGCGATGCAAGTGCATTGTAAAATCATCACGACCACACAAGCGCGGCCAAAGGGTGGAGGTGCTCGCTTAAACGTGTGCGATGCAAGTGCGCTGTAAAATCACCACCTGTGCAAGCTAAAGGCGGGTAAGTTTATTTAGAAATTATGATGAACCGTGTGCGATAGACCAACTAGCTAGAAATATAAAAACAAACTACCCGCCTTGAGCATTGCAAAAATCAGCGGTTCCGCCAGTCTTCCTTATTATCATAAACTCATATTGTTATTGGACCGTGCGCGATCTTGGGCACTCCCACCCCGCATCAATTCCTTTACCCAAATTTTTGTAGCCACCGTACTTCAACCGTCGCCCACACTCCTCCAGCACCGACCTTATAGTAAAATTGCAGTAACCAAGGAATTTCAACCGTCACTCTCCCTCGTCCACCACCATCTCCACCCACCATTACTAAAATTTTCAGTGGGTGCGGCGTATCCTCAAACACCCCTCCCCCCTCCACAGTCCCCCACCCCCCTCCCCCTTGAACCCTTGCTCGCAGCCACCACCGGCGCCGCCGCCAACCCCTGTCGGTCTTCCCGTTCCTCCTAGCTTATATAATAAAGTTCAGGTTACCCAGTGATTCCCATACCGTCGCCCCACTCCCCTGAGTCTTTAGATGAGGCCTGTGGTATCCCTCCCCGCCAGATCCACATCCCCTGCTCCATAATGTCGCAGCCTAAGCTCGACCACGTATCCCGGGGAGCCCGACGAGCGTTCGGCCAAGAAGAGGCTTATCATGGCCTCTCCGGCGGACATTGGCGAGGTGACCGCCGTTCGCCCCGACCTATCGATCCCAAAGCAACACGTCGCCCTAGAAGCCGGTGAAGACGTTGACTACATTGCCATGCCGAAGGCTTCATGTCAGCGGGCTAGCGTATTACTGTATCTCGGGAAAGCTGGCTACGACATCAAGCTCGTCCACAGTGACAGCTTCACGCGGGCCATGTCACAGGTTAAGTGGTCCATCTCCGACCCCTCTGGTTCAACCGCCGTCGATCTCTTCGACGACCCTGCCGTTGATCTCCTCCGCCAAGCGGTCAAGGATTTGCGATCTTTATACGCCATCGAGCCCATTTTGTCATTTTTGAAGGACACGTTCTATGGCGGCGGCTTGGGATCCTCAATTGCCAAGTCAGATCTCATCGACCACGACCACAAGGAGGGCACCCATGAAGGTTCTTCCAAGGTGAAACAGCCCATCAGTGACATCAGAGGGCGCACCATGGGTCTGTGCTCTTCCAACTGGAAGGACCCCGTCCATGAAATGTGAGGCAACATTCTATCAGCAAATCTTACCTTTTCTAGCTTGCCAACCCGTACCCTTTGCTGTAGTAGCATTTGTCGTGCGGTTCTTTTAACTGTGCCGTGTTTAATTATTTCAGTTATGCAAAAATATATTGTTTAATAGAGCTATGTGATGTTTAAGTATGAATTTTCCACTTCAGTTTCACGAATGGCTATATTTGGTTGTTTATAGTGAGTAGATGCCTTGTTTATCTGTATTTGGTTGTTAGGTTGGTTGGAGTGAGCATTTTTTCAGTTATCGAGCAGATACCTTGTTTATATGTATTTGGTTCTTAGTTTGGTTGCAGTGAGCATTTGTCCAGTTATCAAGCAGATGCCTTGTTTATCTGTATTTGGTTGTTAGGTTGCTTTTTTTAGCATTTGGCCAGTTATCAAGCAGATGCCTTGTTTATCTGTATCTGCTTGTTAGGTTGGTTGGAGTGAGCATTTGTCCAGTTTTCAAGCATATGCCATGTTTATTTGTATTTGCTTGTTAGGTTGGTTGCAGTGAGACTTTGTCCAGTTTTCAATGCCTATATTTGGTTGTTATACTGGTCATTTATGCCTTGTTTATTTCAGTCATTCACAATGTGTTGTTCATTATGTACAAGTTAGAACTGTGCTGCTCGACTACATCAATACCAGTTTGAACGGCTATATTTGGTTCCAGTTATTCCTGGTGTAGTTAACACATGCCCTTAATTTCAGTTTTACACATTTATCCAGTGTGATGTTTAAGCATTACCTACGTTCTATTCATTTTCAACAATACCAGTTTGAATTGCAATATTTGATGGCTGTTAAGCCTGCTGTCGGTAACATTGCCTTCTATTTTATATCTGCTTTAACAGCATGCTGAAACCAACACATTCAAGCTATCACTTGGAGATGTTGTTGTTTACCTTTGCTATATTTGTTTGATGTTAAGGTTGTTGTACTTACCATTCCTTTCCACTACTTATGCAGGACAACAACGGGAGTGGCCACCATTTTTTGCCAAGGTTAGCTTCATCCCTCGGCTTGTACTCCCCCCGCCATTCCATAATGTAGTGCATATAGATCCAGGCCTGGACACTTGTTAGCTTCTAATATTGACATGTTGCTTGTAGGTACATATGCCCTTGGCAAGGATCCACGCATCGACCCTTTTTGCGTATGGGGCAATGAGATATTCTTGAACAAGCATCAAGTGAGGAAACTAATAAGGATTATTAGCAAAAAGATACGAATGGTGGCAAGCAAATTATTTGTTTATGTTCTATCCAACACAATAGTGAGATGTAGGATGGTAACTACAAACTCTGCAGCCTTCTCTTTTTACTGCCCATAATGAGTTGTTAGACAACAATGTCTGAATCTTTTTCGTTCGCGGTGGTTCCCGAAGCAGTTCACTCAAGATTACCTCGCAAAGTACATGATTGGTGGACACGCAATGAAGGTTAAAGTATTTCATCCAGACTACAATGAGCATCGAGAAGTCATAATGAAGATAGTGAAGGATGGACGGGCAGCCATCACAAGGGGTTGGCCTAGAGTCGTGCGCGCATTACGCATGAAGGAGGGCACAGTACGGGCATTCCGCTTCACCTTCTCCAGCAACCAGAATGTTTTTCTCCTCTCTCTTTACAGTCTTTAGTTCAACTGTGGTTCATCATTCCTTACTTGGTGCTTCTGTAGTTCTTCACTATATGTACTTATGCATCAAATTAAGCATTCGTGGTTGAACCTATATTTGTAATAAACATGGTTGGATATGAAATAAGTGATTGCCTACTTTCAAATTCAAAACATGTGATTTTTAAATTAGGGATTACACTGCACACGGTTTGCGAAAGAGAAACGTCTGCGATAGACGTGGAGATCAGAAACATTTCTAGGATCCACTACGTGTGCGATCAATCTCCACTGCACACACGGCATCCTCTTGAACACTGTTTGCGTTAGGCCACCTTGCGCAAACGTTTACCACATTAAAACTGTGTGTGATGGATAGCCTTTTCCACACAGTTTCTTCTATGCACCGTATGTGATGCATTCAATAACGCAAACGATAAAATTGTTAATATCATGTGCAATGGCAACGCTATCACAAAACGATTTAACGAGGAAAATTGTGTGTGATGTACCTGTGAACGAAAGCGTTTTCCTTGGAGCGACTGTGTGGGATGTACATACGAATGGAAACGTTTAGCGGAGACTGACTGTGTGGGATGTACTTGTGACCAAAAACAATTTCGCCTATATAATTGTATTTTTGTAGCTCTACTATACGTATTTCCGTATTTGATCGCTCGCCGGTCACACATGACCTCATTTTGCCGAGCGTGTATGCCAGGAGGGCATATCCCCGACGGTTTCTGGGTCGTGTAGGAAGGACCCCCTATCGCCGCCACTCACTTGGCGACGGTTACGAACGCCATCGCGGAAAGTAGTTAAAAACCGTTTGTATAGCACCAACGCATACCAGTGAAGAGTGAGTACATGAATGCACATCCTAGTGCCACGGCACACCGTCAGCATCATACATCCATACCCCTGGCAGTCCTGTACAACCATGCATTAGGAGCATATATGATGGGGATGTATATCTTACAGGAGGGCGTACATGACTCGTACAATAAGGAGCTCGCTAGGTTCTTCTGGCAGGCAGCCAATGGCCGCCAGAAGTATCACATGGTCAAGTGGGCAGACATTTACATGCCCAAGGACCGGGGAGGCCTAGGTTAGGGAGTCCTGGAATAAGGGGTCCTCGGGCGTCCGGCCTGTTAGCCATGGGCCGGACTGATCGGCTGTGAAGATACGAAGACCGAAGATTGCACCCGTGTCCGGACAAGACTATCCTTGGCATAGAAGGCAAGCTTAGTGACTGAATATGTAGATTCCTTTCTTTGTAACCGACCTTGTGTAACCCTAGATCTTCCCGGTGTCTATATAAACCGGAGGACTTAGTCCGGAGAGGGGGAGATACTCATTATCATAGTCATACAGGCTAGACTTCTAGGGTTTAGCCATTACGATCACGTGGTAGATCAACTCTTGTAATAATCATATCCATCAAGATCAATCAAGCAGGATCTAGGGTATTACCTCCATAGAGAGGGCCCGAACCTGGGTAAACATCGTGTCCCCTGATACGTCTCCAACGTATCTATAATTTATGAAGTATTCATGCTATTATATTATCTATTTTGGATGTTTATGGGCCTTACTAAACACTTCTATATTATTTTTGGGACTAACCTATTAACCTAGAGCCCAATGCCAGTTTATGTTTTTTCCTTGTTTAGAGTATCGCAGGAAAGGAAAATCAAACGGAGTCCAATTGACCTGAAACTTCACGGAACTTATTTTTGGACCAGAAGAAGCCCACAGAGTATCAGAGATGGACCATAAGAGTCCCAGGCTACCCACGAGGGTGGCGGGCGCGCCCCCTGCCTCATGGACAGCCCGGAGATCCACCTACGTACTTCTTCCTCCTATATATACCCATATACCCTAAAAACTTCGAGGAGCAGAATAGATCGGAAGTTCCGCTGCCAGAAGCCTCCGTAGCCACCGAAAACCAATCTAGACCCATCCGGCACCCTGCCGGAGGGGGAATCCCTCTCCGGTGGCCATCTTCATCATCCTGGCGCTCTCCATGACGAGGAGGGAGTAGTTCTCCCTCAGGGCTGAGGGTATGTACCAGTAGCTATGTGTTTTGATCTCTCTCTCTCTCTCTCGTGTTCTTTAGGTGTTACGATCTTGATGTATCGCGAGCTTTGCTATTATAGTTGGATCTTATGATGTTTCTCCCCCTCTACTCTCTTGTAATGGATTGAGTTTTCCCTTTGAAGTTATCTTATCGGATTGAGTCTTTAAGGATTTGAGAACACTTGATGTATGTCTTGCGTGGGATATCCGAGGTGACAATGGGGTATTCTATTGATCCACTTGATGTATGTTTTGGTGATCAACTTGCGGGTTCCGCCCATGAACCTATGCATAGGAGTTGGCACACGTTTTCGTCTTGACTCTCCGGTAGAAACTTTGGGGCACTCTTTGAAGTACTTTGTGTTGGTTTGAATAGATGAATCTGAGATTGTGTGATGCTTATCGTATAATCATACCCACGGATACTTGAGGTGACATTGGAGTATCTAGGTGACATTAGGGTTTTGGTTGATTTGTGTCTTAAGGTGTTATTCTAGTACGAACTCTATGATAGATTTAATGGAAAGAATATCTTCGTGTTATTTTACTACGGACTCTTGAATAGATTGATCAGAAAGAATAACTTTGAGGTGGTTTCGTACCATACCATAATCTCTTCGTTTGTTCTCCGCTATTAGTGACTTTGGAGTGACTCTTTGTTGCATGTTGAGGGATAGTTATATGATCCAATTATGTTATTATTGTTGAGAGAACTTGCACTAGTGAAAGTATGAACCCTAGGCCTTGTTTCAACGCATTGCAATACCATTTGTGCTCACTTTTATCATTAGTTACCTTGCTTTTTTATATTTTGAGATTACAAAAACCTTTATCTACCGTCCATATACCACTTGTATCACCATCTCTTCGCCAAACTAGTGCACCTATACAATTTACCATTGTATTGGGTGTGTGGGGACACAAGAGACTCTTTGTTATTTGGTTGCAGGGTTGCTTGAGAGAGACCATCTTCATCCTACGCCTCCCACGGATTGATAAACCTTAGGTCATCCACTTGAGGGAAATTGGCTACTATCCTACAAACCTCTGCACTTGGAGGCCCAACAACGTCTACAAGAAGAAGGTTGTGTAGTAGACATCAAGCTCTTTTCTCGCGCCGTTGCCGGGGAAGTTAGCACTTGAAGGTATATCTTTAGATCTTGCAATTGAATATTTTTTTCTTGTTTTAGCACTAGTTTATTTTATAAAATAAAACTACAAAAAATATGGAATTGAGTTTGCCTCATATGCTTCATCTTTTTAATATCTTTCGTGAGTATGATGGAAAGGAAAATTGTGCCAAAGTGTTAGAAGAAGAATGCATTAAAATGTTTGGCACTAAATATTTGAATGATGAGCATGATTGCAATGTTATTAGTATGAACTCTTTGAATATCCATAGTACTAATGATGATTGCACTAGTCATGATGAGAATGTCTCTTATAAGCATGTCGATTTTTGTGGAGTGCATAGAGTTTGCAAGTACACACAAATTAGGGAAGATAGATTTTGCAAGAGGCATAAGTACTTAGAAACAAAATGGTTGCAAGAAAGGCTAGATGTTTGTGCTGAAAATTTAAATTTTCTTAGCCGTACTTGTGAACTTTGCAATGAACGTGGTCATTTAACCATCCGATGCAAATTGTTTCATGATCTAATCGTTTCCAAAAAGTGTGGTGACTTGATTTCCCTTGCACATCATAATGGACTTAGTTTGCTTATGGGTTATGAAGAAATGAAATGTATAACTAACTATCTTCCAGTATTTTCCCATGATAAACTTCTTGATTTTGGTCTAGAGGAAATTTATATGTATTGTGCGGTGAATTGTATTGAAAATCCTTATATTGCCAATTACATAAAGAAAAGAAAAGAAATAGAAGATGAAGAGAATACTAATGAAAGGGAAGAGACTTCCCAATATCCTCCTATTATTTGTTATGATGAATCAGGTAACGAGGAGGAGCCTTCTATTCAACCAATCTCATTAATAAGGAGCTCCAAAAAGAGGGTTGAACCCACACATGATGTGAAGAAGAAAAAGAAAAGACGGAGAAGCAAAGGTAGAAAGGTATCTCTCCCAAATAATGTTGCTCCTATTACTCATTGTGATGATGATAATTGCTATACTATTGGTGCTATCCATACTATTAATGATGAGAGTGATTATGCTTATGATATGAAAAGGCCCAAGCTTGGGGATGCTATGTTTGATGAAGATGATGTTTTTGAGAATATATTTGCTGTAATTAATGTTTGTCCCAATCTTGGGGATGCTACGTTTAATGAAGATGATATTTTTAGTCTCCCAAGTTTTGATATGCAAATTTATAATGATGATAGCATGCCTCCTACTTATGATGATTATATTGATGAAAGTGGGTTTGGAAGAGTGTCAACTTTAGGAAGTAATGATCCCACTATTTTGGAGGATGTTGGATCTTATTATGATAATTATGAAAGTGGATTTGGAGAGGTCATGACTTTATTTAGTATTGATTCCACTTTTTGGAAGAGGTTTCAATCGATTATGATGAGAACAAAGTTGCTACCTATGATGATTATTGTGATGATACTTATGATATAAAAATTAGTGATGATTGTATTTATAAAACTTGTCATGATTATGATTACCCCTTTTCTGAACATTACTCTTTTAATGTGGAAACAATTTATAGTATTCGAGTCTCTTATGACACTCCCACTATTCCGATTGAGAAGAATTTTGCTTATGTAGAGAGTAGTAAATTTTCTATGCTTGTAGATCATGAAAAGAATGCTTTAGGCGATGGTTATATTGTTGAATTCATTCATGATGCTGCTGAAAATTATTATGAGGGAGGAATATATACTTGTAGGAATTGCAATAATATCAAGTTTCCTCCCTATGTGCTTAAAGTTTTAAAGTTATGCTTGTTTTGCCTCCCTATGCTAGTTGATTATTGCTCCCATAAATTGTTTGCTCACAAAATCCCTATGCATAGGAAGAGGGTTAGACTTAAATGTGCTAGTCATATTCTTCATGATGCTCTCTTTATGTTTCAATTCTTATCCTTTATGTGAGCATCGTTGAAATCATCATGCCTAGCTAGGGGCGTCAAACGATAGCGCTTGTTGGGAGGCAACCCAACTTTATTTTTGTCCCTTGCTTTTTGCTCCTGTTTAGTAATAAATATTTTATCTAGCCTCTTTTTTGGTTGTATTTTTTGTGTTTAATTAGTGTTTGTGCCAAGTAGAACCGTTGGGAAGACTTGGGGAAAGTCTTTTTGACCTTGCTGTAAAAAACAGAAACTTTAGCGCTCACAAGAATTGCTGCCATTTTTATTTGGAAAGTGATATTTAGCTAATTATTTTTTCATATTATTAATAGATAAATTCCTCACGTTCAGAAATTTATTTTATAATTTTTGGGGTTCCAGAAGTTTGCGTTAGCTACAGATTACTACAGACTGTTCTGTTTTTGACAGATTCTGTTTTTCGTGTGTTGTTTGCTTATTTTCATGAATCTATGGCTAGTAAAATAGTTTATAAACCATAGAGAAGTTGGAATACAGTAGATATTACACCAATATGAATTTAGAATGATTTCACAACAGTACCTAAGTGGTGATTTGTTTTCTTATACTAACGGAGCTTATGAGTTTTCTGTTAAGTTTTGTGTTGTGAAGTTTTCAAGTTTTGGGTAAAGATTCGATGGACTATGGAATAAGGAGTGGCAAGATCCTAAGCTTGGGGATGCCCAAGGCACCCCAAGGTAATATTCAAGGACAACCAAGATCCTAAGCTTGGGGATGCCCCGGAAGGCATCCCCTCTTTCATCTTCGTTCATCAGTAACTTTACTTGGAGCTATATTTTTATTCACCACATGATATGTGTTTTGCTTGGAGCGTCATTTCGTTTTACTTTGTTTTGATTGCTGTTTGAATAAAATATCAAGATATGAAATTCTTAAATGAGAGAGAGTCTTCACATAGCTATATAATTATTTAACTACTCATTGATCTTCACTTATATCTTTTTGGAGTAGTTTGTCATTTACTCGTGTGCCTCACTTATATCCTATGAGTAAATGGTTGAATGATTTGAATGTCATAAATCTGAAATTATGTATGTTTCATATGCTTATCCCATGGGGAGTAATGACTTTACATATAAGAAGTAGAGGTGGTAAATTTATTGAAGGTTAGCAAACATTGTATTGGTCACTTGAACAATTCATGAAAGAATATTGAAGGAAGAGAGATTTCACATATAAATATACTATCTTGGACATCTTTTGTAATTGTGAGCACTCATTAAAATATGACATGCTAAAAGGTTGATGTTGGACAAGGAAGACAACGTAATGGGTTATGTTTTCTTATATTCGAAATAAAGTATATTGTCATGGATCGCCCAACACGTTGAGCTTGCCTTTCCCTCTCATGCTAGCCAAATTATTTGCACCAAGTAGAAATACTACTTGTGCTTCCAAACATCCCTTAAACCAGTATTGCCATGAGAGTCCACCATACCTACCTATGGATTGAGTAAGATCCTTCAAGTAAGTTGTCATCGGTGCATGCAATAAAAATTGCTCTCTAAATATGTATGATCTTTTAGTGTGGAGAAAATAAGCTTTATACGATCTTGTGATATGGAAGCAATAAAAGCGACGGACTGCATAATAAAGGTCCCTATCACAAGTGGCAATATAGAGTGGCGTTCCCTCTCATTAAGATTTTGTGCATCCAACTATAAAAGCGCATGGCAACCTCTGCTTCCCTCTGCGAAGGGCCTATCTTTTATTATTGTATTTTACCTTATGCAAGAGTCATGGTGATCTTCACCTTTCCTTTTTCATTTTATCCTTCGGCAAGCACCTCGTGTTGGAAAGATTCTGATATATATCCAATTGGATGTAAGGCATCATGAACTACTATTGTTGACATTACCCTTGAGGTAAAAGGTTGGGAGGCGAATCTATAAGCCCCTATCTTTCTATGTGTCTGATTAAAACTTTGAACCCATAAATATCGCGTGAGTGTTAGCAATTGTGAAAGACTAAATGATAGTTGAGTATGTGGAGTTTGCTAAATCAAAGCTCTGACATGGACTCTTCCTGAAAATAAGATGAATTGTAATTGTTTGATGACTAATAACATGGTTTGTTAGTTTTCAAGAAAGTTTATGATCTATACTTTAACATGTGAATAGCTTGTTGCTTGATCATGAGAAGCTTTATGAGATGAGCTACTGTTATGATATATAATGATGCTAGAAAAGGTGATTGAAATTATCATTGATCAAACTTGTCCACCTGCTAGCATTCACACTTCATAAATTATTTCTTTTATCATTTACCTACTCGAGGACGAGCAGGAATTAAGCTTGGGGATGCTGATACGTCTCCAACGTATCTATAATTTATGAAGTATTCATGCTATTATATTATCTATTTTGGATGTTTATGGGCCTTACTGAACACATTTATATTATTTTTGGGACTAACCTATTAACCTAGAGCCCAGTGCCAGATTTTTTTCCTTGTTTTAGTGTATCGCAGAAAAGGAAAATCAAACGGAGTCCAATTGACCTGAAACTTCATGGAACTTATTTTTGGACCAGAAGAAGCCCATGGAGTATCGGAGATGGACCAGAAGAGTCTCGGGCTGCCCACGAGGGTGGGGGGCGCGCCCCCCTGCCTCGTTGACAGCCCGGAGATCCACCGATGTACTTATTCCTCCTATATATACCCATATATCCTAAAAACTTCGAGGAGCAGAATAGATCGGGAGTTCCGCCGCCAGAAGCCTATGTAGCCACCGAAAACCAATCTAGACCCGTTACGGCACCCAGCCGGAGGGGGAATCCCTCTCCGGTGGCCATCTTCATCATCCTGGCGCTCTCCATGACGAGGAGGGAGTAGTTCTCCCTCGGGGCTGAGGGTATGTACCAGTAGCTATGTGTTTGATCTCTCTCTCTCGTGTTCTTGAGGTGTTACGATCTTGATGTATCGCGAGCTTTGCTATTATAGTTGGATCTTATGATGTTTCTCCCCCTCTACTCTCTTGTAATGGATTGAGTTTTCCCTTTGAAGTTATCTTATCGGATTGAGTCTTTAAGTTTTGAGAACACTTGATGTACGTCTTGCGTGGGATACCCGTGGTGACAATGGGGTATTCTATTGATCCACTTGATGTATGTTTTGGTGATCAACTTGCAGGTTCCGCCCATGAACCTATGCATAGGGGTTGGCACATGTTTTCGTCTTGACTCTCCGGTAGAAACTTTGGGCACTCTTTGAAGTATTTTGTGTTGGTTTGAATAGATGAATCTAAGATTGTGTGATGCATATCGTATAATCATACCCACGGATACTTGAGGTGACATTGGAGTATCTAGGTGACATTAGGGTTTTGGTTGATTTGTGTCTTAAGGTGTTATTTTAGTACGAACTCTATGATAGATTGAGCGGAAAGAATAGCTTCGTGTTATTTTACTACGGACTCTTGAATAGATTGATCAGAAAGAATAGCTTTGAGGTGGTTTCATACCCTACCATAATCTCTTTGTTTGTTCTCCGCTATTAGTGACTTTGGAGTGACTCTTTGTTGCATGTTGAGGGATAGTTATATGATCCAATTATGTTATTATTGTTGAGAGAACTTGCACTAGTGAAATGAACCCTAGGCCTTGTTTCAACGCATTGCAATACCGTTTGTGCTCACTTTTATCATTAGTTACCTTGCTGTTTTTATATTTTCATATTACAAAAACCTTTATCTACCATCCATATACCACTTGTATCACCATCTCTTCGCCGAACTAGTGCACCTATACAATTTACCATTGTATTGGGTGTGTTGGGGACACAAGAGACTCTTTGTTATTTGGTTGTAGGGTTGCTTGAGAGAGACCATCTTCATCCTACGCCTCCCACAGATTGATAAACCTTAGGTCATCCACTTGAGGGAAATTTGCTATTGTCCTACAAACCTCTGCACTTGGAGGCTCAACAACGTCTACAAGAAGAAGGTTGTGTAGTAGATATCATCCCCTGCCTCATGTTACCATCGACCTTAAACGCACAGTTCGGGACCCCCTACCCGAGATCCGCTGCTTTTGTGTGACGCCCCGAGACCGATGTGCCAGGTGTCCTCCAGTTATTCACTGTTGCTGCCTTGTCATTGCTTGCGTGTCATGCATCTCATATCATGTCATCATGTGCGTCGCATATGCATACATGTTCGTCTCATGCATCTGAGCATTCTCCCCGTTGTCCGTTTTGCAATCCGGCGCTCCTATGCCACCCGGTGTCCCTTTCTACCTCTTCTCGTGTGCGGGTGTTAAACATTTTCGGATTGGACCGAGACTTGTCATGCGGCCTTGGTTTACTACCGGTAGACCGTCTGTCAAGTTTCGTACCATTTGGACTTCGTTTGATACTCCAACGGTTAACCGAGGGACCGAAAAGGCCTCGTGTGTGTTGCAGCCCAACACCCCTCCAAAGTGGCCCAAAACCCACCTGAACCTCCTCCATCATCTCGGTCGTTTGATCACGATCGCGTGGCCGAAAACCGCACCTCATTTGGACTGTCCTACCTCCCTCTACCTATATATATGTGGCTCTCCCTGAATTTTCGCGCAGTCCAAACCCCAAAATCCCTCCCCTCGCGCCGGACATGTCCGCCGCGCCGCTGCCACGTCGTCCGGCCAATCCGGAGCTGCCACCTCAGCACCGCCGCGCCCCGCACCCAACCACCGTACACCACGTGTCGCCTCCGCTGCCGCCCTTCTCCCGCGCCGCCGCGGCCCGCCAAGCCCACCGCAGGCCCGCGCGAGACCGGAGCCGCCGCGGTCGCCCGACCGCCTCGCTCCTCCGCGCCTCTCGCCGGAGACGCCTCGCTTGCCGTCGCCGGCCACCGCGCCTCGCCTCCTCACCCGCCTCCCCTCCGTCCCTACACCTCGCCAGAGGTCTCCGCGTTCCGCGCCGCCTGGCCCGAGTGCCGCCCGCGCGCCACCGCACCGTTCCCACGCCGGATCTGGGGAGCCGCCGCCCGGATCCATCCTTCCAGCACCTCCCGGACCTCCTCCGCTCCTGCTTCGCCGTCCCGCCGTCCATCATCGCCGGAGCAAGCTCCGCCGCTGCCACCGTAGACCGCGTCATTGAAGACGACGACGACCCGGTCGATCCTCCGCGTGGGCCACATGGGCATACGGCCCAGCCTCCCCGCGGCCCAGTCAGAGCTAGCCTGATCTGCTTCCTCCCCCTCGTCCTGGCCCAAGGCCCATGGTGAGCTACACCTCTATATCCTGCCCGAGCGTCTTATAGCTATCCTCCGCGTGCCTGTTTTTTTGCTAAGTGCCCAGATCTGCCACATTTTATTGCATATTCATCGCATCATAACTTCATCATCGTAGCTCCGATTCGTGCGTGTAGCATATCAAAATGTTCGCCTCGACGAGTACATTATTTCATCTCATTGCATCATTTTCATTTGAGCTCATCTTGATGCCCGAAATGCTGTTGGAAGAGGGCTATGTGATGATTATTTCAAATCTGTTTCAGCAAATGGCCTTTTGTCATTTTTGCCATGATTAATGTGTGCATGCTACGATCTTGAGCTCTACATGTGTTTTGATGTATGTCATTCCATCTTTACAGGGGTGTATGCCATGTATTTTTGTGATCTTTATGGTGACTAGCACAAGCATGCGAAGTAGCTTACTCATGATGCTGTGTTCAGGGACTTAGAATTTCACGAAGTCCTTGCCCTGTCCTTATTTTTATGCCATATGTTCATATTGTTTCCTAGTGATCCGTGCCTCTTTTGAGGATGATCAGTAAGGATGTTTTGTAGATATTGTGGTGCTCTATCCATCTATGTCTTTATTTGCATTTATGGAGCACCCTAGCTTGAGTCAATCGAGCTCTACTTTTGCTATAAAATGTTTCTGGCATATTGTTAACATGTTTAGCGATTTTGCAGAGGTTGTTGCTATTGATCCGTGCATGCTATGTTGTTGTTATTGCCATGTCTAGCTTCTATGCCATGTCTTCTTGCTGGGTGTATGCTTAATCATGCCATGCTCTGTAGTGAGTGCATCGAGCTCGTAAACATGCCTACTCGTTATCTGTGTTGCATGCTCCAGTTTTTCACCAAGTCTGAATCTGTTTATGTTTTTGCTATGTTCACATGCTTGCAATTGTATTTTCTGATCCCTTTTGGCTCAAGGTTACTAGGGGACTTTTGTTATATGCTTTGAGTAGTTTCATGCCATGCCTTGCTTCGCCATGATATGTTCCTGTAGCACGTAGTTATCGTGCTCTAAACATTGCTTCCTGATGATAAATTCCTGATATGCTGTTAATTTCACTAAGTCTGAAACCTATTATCTTTTGCACTTTTGCCATGCTTGTTTGAACCTGTTATTGAGTGAATTAGCCGTAGCTCAGTGTTCATCTTTTGTCAAGCATCATTAGTGGATCCCTGCCATGTATTTTGTTGCCATGTTTGAATGCTGTAGCATGTTGTTCTTGATGCATTTAGAAGGCTACTTGATGTTTATCGCAGACCGGTGCCATATTCGTTTTGCTTGTCATTTCCAAACTGTGCATCCGATACCGGTGATCTTTATATCGATTTCAACCGAAATCAACTCCTCTTTCCAGTGGCACTCTTGGTTTTCCAAGTTGAGGCCAGGTTCAATCATTCCTTTTCAAATCATGCATATGCACCGCATACCGCATCCCGCATATCATGCCATGTTCATGTGTTGGTTGTTTACTATGTTGTGTGCTTCTTTACGGTGTTGCTTCTTCGGGTTGGTTCCGATAACGTCGCGTTTGTGAGGAACCGTTCGACTATGCCCGTTTGTCTTCTTCATGGACTCGTTCTTCTTCCTTGCGGGATTTCAGGCAAGATGACCATACCCTCGAAATCACTTCTATCTTTGCTTGCTAGTTTGCTCGCTTTTTTGCTATGCCTATGATGCGATACCTACCACTTGCTTATCATGCCTCCCATATTGTTAAGCCAAGCCTCTAACCCACCTTGTCCTAGCAAACCGTTGTTTGGCTATGTTACCGCTTTGCTCAGCCCCTCTTATAGCGTTGTTAGTTGCAGGTGAAGATTGGAGCTTGTTCCATGTTTGGAACATGGATATTTTGTTGGGATATCACAATATCTCCTATCTAATTAATGCATCTATATACTTGGTAAAGGGTGGAAGGCTCGTCCTTATGCCTGGTGTTTTGTTCCACTCTTGCCTCCCTAGTTTCCGTCATATCGGTGTTATGTTCCCGGATTTTGCGTTCCTTACACGGTTGGGTTATAATGGGAACCCCTTGACAGTTCGCTTTGAATAAAACTCCTCCAGCAAGGCCCAACCTTAGTTTTACCATTCACCACCTAGCCTCTTTTTCCCTTGGGTTAGGCCAGCCCAAGGGTCATCTTTATTTTAACCCCCCGGGCCAGTGCTTGTCTAAGTGTTGGTCCAAACTAGAGCCCCTTGCAGCGCCACCTCGGGGAAACTCGAGGGTTGGTTTTAGTTGTACGGATTGCTTATTCGGTGTTGCCCTGAGAACGAGATATGTGCAGCTCCTATCGGGATGTCGGTGCATCGGGCGGTCTTGCTGGACTTGTTTTACCATTGTTGAGGATGTCTTGTAACCGGGATGCCGAGTCTGATCGGATTGTCTTGGGAGAAGGAATATCCTTCGTTGACCGTGAGAGCTTGTGATGGGCTAAGTTGGGACACCCTGCAGGGATTTGAACTTTCAAAAGCAGTGCCCGCGGTTATGGGCAGATGGGAATTTTTTAATGTCCGGTTGTAGAAAACATGAAGTTGATCTTAATTAAAATGCACCAACCGCGTGTGTAACCGTGATGGTCTCTTCTCGGCAGAGTCCGGGAAGTGAACACGGTTTGGAGTAATGCTTGACGTAGGTTGTTCTAGGATCACTTCTTGATCATAGTTTTCTCGGCCGTGCTTTGCCTTCCCTTCTCGCTCTCTTTTGTGTATGTTAGCCACCATATATGCTAGTCACTTGCTGCAGCTCCACCTCATACCTTTTACCCTACCTATAAGCTTAAATAGTCTTGATCACGAGGGTGTGAGATTGCTGAGTCCCCGTGACTCACAGATACTTCCAAAACCAGTTTGCAGGTGCCGATGATATCGGGCAGGTGACGCAACCGAGCTCAAGGAGGAGCTCGATGAATATCGTATTCATTATGTCGTTTCCGTTTCCAATTGATCAGCAGTGGAGCCCAGTCGGGACGATCGGGGGATCTGTGTAGAATTTGGGGTAGTCTTCTTTTATTTTGGTTCCGTAGTCGGACCTTGATTGTATCTGGATGATATAATGCTTTATTCTTGTAATTGTGTGAAGTGGCGATTGTAAGCCAACTATGTATCTCTTTCCCTTATGTATTACATGGGTTGTTGTGAAGATTACCTCACTTGCGACATTGCTTTCAATGCGGTTATGCCTCTAAGTCGTGCTTCGACACATGGGAGATATAGCCGCATCGAGGGTGTTACATTTTGACACTGACATTGGTGCTTTCATTGAGAGTTCCACTGTGTCGCCGACAACAGGATCGATGACTCGCCTTGTCCTTAAAGACAATATCACTACCGAAGAAGAACTGGCCCCAGGCCAAACCCTCCGGTTGGGCAGCTTTACCATGACCGCCCGTTCGGCCGTTAAGCCGACGATGACCTCTCGAGCCATCGAAAATCCTCTTCGTATCGACCCCAAACACTCCAAGCAGATGGATCCGGCGGAGTTTTTGTATTTAAACGAACTCCTTGATCGTATCGCCGCCCTGGGAATCGCTATAGATTACGATCGGATCGGGCTCAAACCCGACCAAAGAGAAATCAAATCTCCACCGATCACCCACCAGATAGCGTGCTACCTCTTGAGCACTGCGTTGGTTTTCCCATGAAGAGGAAAGGGTGGTGCAGTAAAGCAGCGTAAGTATTTCCCTCAGTTTTTGAGAACCAAGGTATCGATACAGTAGGAGACCACGCGCGAGTCACCTCGTACCTACACAAACAAATAAGAACCTCGCAACCAACGCGATAAAGGGGTTGTCAATCCCTTCATGGCCACTTGCAAGAGTGAGATCTGATAGAGATGATAATAATAAGATAAGTATTTTTGGTATTTTTATGATATAGATTGAAAGTAAAGATTGCAAAATAAAATAGATTGGAAACTTGTATGATGGAAAATAGACCCGGGGCCATAGGTTTCACTAGTGGCTTCTCTCAAGATAGCATAAGTATTACGGTGGGTGAACAAGTTACTGTCGAGCAATTGATAGAAAAGCGAATAATTATGAGAATATCTAGGTATGATCATGTATATAGGCATCATGTCCGTGACAAGTAGACCGACTCCTGCCTGCATCTACTACTATTACTCCACACATCGACCGCTATCCAGCATGCATCTAGAGTATTAAGTTCATAAGAATAGAGTGACGCCTTAAGCAAGATGACATGATGTAGAGGGATAAACTCATGCAATATGATGTAAACCCCATCTTTTTATCCTCGATGGCAACAATACAATATGTGTCATTTCCCTTTCTATCACTGGGATCGAGCACCGCAAGATTGAACCCAAAGCCAGGCACTTCTCCCATTGCAAGAAAGATCAAACTAGTAGGCCAAACCAAATTGATAATTCGAAGAGACTTGCAAAGATAAACCAATCATACATAAAAGAATTTAGAGAAGATTCAAATATTGTTCATAGATAAACTTGATCATAAACCCACAATTCATCGGATCTCGACAAACACACCGCAAAAGAAGATTACATCGAATAGATCTCCAAGAGAATCGAGGAGAACTTTGTATTGATATCCAAAGAGAGAGAAGAAGCCATCTGACTACTAGCAATGGACCCAAAGGTCTGAAATAAACTACTCACACATCATCGGAGGGGCCATGGAGTTGATGTAGAGGCCCTCCATGATCGATGCCCGCTCCGGCGGAGCTCCAGAAAAGGCCCCAAGATGGGATCTCTTGGGTAGAGAAGGTTGTGGCGGTGGAAATAGGGTTTCGTGGTGCTCCTGGATGTTTGCGGGGTATATGGATATATATAGGAGGAAGAAGTAGGTCGGTGGAGCAACGAGGGGCCCACGAGGGTGGAGGGCGCGCCCAGGGGGGTGGGCGCGCCCCCTGCCTCGTGGCCTCCTTGATTGTTTCTTGACGTCCACTCCAAGTCTCCTGGATCACGCTTGTTCCAAAAATAACGCTCCCGAAGGTTTCATTCCGTTTGGACTCTGTTTGATATTCCTTTTCGGCGAAACTCTAAAATAGGCAAAAAAAACAACAATTTGGGTTGGGCCTCCGGTTAATAGGTTAGTCCCAAAAATAATATAGAAGTGTAAAAATAAGCCCATTAACATCCAAAATAGATAATATAATATCATGGAGCAATCAAAAATTATAGATACGTTGGAGACGTATCATAGCGGTAGTCGAGGAGCAAGACGGTGACTCTTGCCCTATACTGAAGACAGACTATGTCCGGATCACCGACCCTACAGAGCCGGATACCCACCCGCAAAAGGAGGTGATCGGCCTTCCGAACATGGAATCGGATGGCGGGCAAAGGCAACCAAAAGATACTCCGGAGCCCGGACTGTTAAGTCTGGAAAAACTTCAGACTCTGGATCATCGATCGGGTCACGATCCAGATCCAATTCCACCCACCCAGACATAGGCGCCCTCACGAGAATACAACAGCAGTCTCAAGAAACGGTCCACCACTTCTGGGCCAGATTCCTCCTTTTCAAGGACAAGGTTAAAGATTGCCGCGACGAGGACGCGATATCAGTGTTCGGCAACAATTGCACGAACGAAGGAATCCTCAATGTCATTAATCGCCACCGCATACTACACTTCGCTGACTTGGCAACTATCATACAGAAGTACAACACAATGGAAAGCGCCTAGAGGGATCAGGCAGCTTGTTCGGAGCCATCGGTCCCAACTCAACCACTGGTCCAGGCGAAAAGGGCGCATCCCCGTGACGCGCCCAGTCCAATAGTCAAGAAATACAAACCCATTACGCGGCGTGGAACCGTTCTGGAGGGATGGCTCGATGGCCCATGCAAAATACACACAACACTGGATACCATACCAACCCACAGCCTTAGAGCATGTTGGATACTCCGGCAGGTAGCCAAAAGCGGTGAGGACATCCTTACCAAAAACACCCCAGAGCAACACCCTCCAGAAGACGATGACCCTAGAGTACTGACGGTCTTTGAGACATTCGCTTCAAACAACAAGCGCATTAGGGCACTTCGCAGCCTCGCCGAAGTTTGTCAAATCACCACCATAAACCCTTGGAACGACACGGCTATAACCTTTAATGCCGACGACGAACCAAAATACAGGACAGTCCGAGCACCAGCCGCTTTAGTCCTCAGTCCCATCGTGGATGGCTTTCGACTCAACAAGGTCCTCATGGATGGCGGCAGCGGACTAAACCTCATCTATGAGGATACACTCCACAAAATGGAAATAGACAGGAGCCGCATCAAGCAAAGCAGCACGACCTTCCGAGGAATCATTCCCAGTCGGGAGGCGCGGTGTGCAAGAAAAATCACACTTGACGTGGTATTCGGCACGCCGGAGAATTATCGGTCTGAAGAAATCACCTTCCAAGTGGCTCCTTTCAGCAGCGGATACCACGCCCTATTGGGGCGGGATGCTTTTACACGCTTCCAAGCTATACCTCATTACCGGTATATGAAGCTCAAAATGCCCGGACCAAACGGCATAATCACTCTTGTTAGTGATCCGGACATAGCACTCCGCGTCGGAAAAAAACTGCATCCCTGGCCCTTGAGGCATTATCTGAAGCCCTCACGACCGAAGAATTAACCGCACTGTGCTCCACGGTGGATAGGGACGATGTGATCTTAGACAAACGACCCAAATCCACCTCCTTCAAACCGGCAGAAGAAATAGTCAAATTCCAGGTCCACCCAACGGACCCCAAGAAGACAGCATCTATTGGAGCACAACTAGACCCAACGGTCGACGCTGCACTAAGGGATTTCCTTCACGAAAACTAGGATATATTCGCCTAGCACCCTTCTGACATGCCTGGAATCCCACGTGAGCTGGCCAAACATAGCCTTAATATCTTAAAGGGATACAAACCAATCAAACAAGCACTGCGGCGCTTTTCCGAGCCCAAACGCCAAGCTATGGGGGAGGAGCTCGCCAAGCTAATTGAGGCCGGATTCATCAGAGAAATAAAACATCTGGACTGGCTCGCAAACCTGGTGATGGTACCAAAGGACAAATCCTGGCGGTTGTGCGTCGATTTTAAAGACCTCAATAAGGCTTGCCCTAAGGATCCCTTCCCCTCCCCCGCATTGATCAAATCATCGATGCTACCGGAGGACACGACTCATTGTGCTTCCTTGATGCATATTCCGGATACCATCAAATCAAAATGAAGGAGTCCGATCAAGCTACAACAGCATTCATTACCCCATATGGGCCATTCTGCTTCAAGACCATGCCCTTCGGGCTTAAGAACGCCGACGCCACATACCAACGCATGATTCAAACATGCCTGGAGAAACAGATCGGCAAGACAGTTGAAGCTTATGTGGACGACGTCGTCATCAAAACTAGGTGTGTTGAAACACTAATAGACAATTTACGTCTCACATTTGATAACCTCCGCGCGTATGACATTAAGCTCAATCCGGAAAAGTGTGTTTTTGGCGTCCCCGCTGGAAAACTGCTGGGCTTCATCGTTTCCAACAGAGGAATTGAAGCAAATCCAGCCAAAATCCGAGCTCTGTCAAAATTGGCTACACCAACAGACCTTAAACAAGTCCAAAATCTCACGGATTGCGTGGCAGCTCTAAGCCGCTTTATCTCCAGATTGGGAGAAAAGGCACTGCCACTCTATCGCCTTCTACGACGAACCGATCACTTCGAGTGGACGGACGCGACAACAGCCGGACTGGAGGAAATAAAAACCCTTCTTGCGAGCAACCCAATCCTGGCCGCGCCAAACGTTGGTGAACTGATGTTATTATACATATCGGCAACACATCAGGTGGTGAGCGCCGTGCTCGTCGTTGAACGAGAACAGGACGGACACAAATTCCCGCTTGAGAAGCCAGTATACTACGTATCCACTGTCCTTACACCATACAAATCCCGGTACCCCCATTATCAAAAGATAACATACGCGGTCTTCATGGCATCCCGAAAGCTCCGTCACTACTTCCAGGAGTGTTCGATCATGGTGGCTTCCGAAGTACCACTCAATGACATTATAAACAACCGCGATGCCACGGGCCGGATTGCCAAATGGGCCATTGATCTCCTTCCATTTGATATTACATACAAACCACGTCGAGCTATTAAATCCCAAGTACTGGTTGACTTCGTCGCCGAATGGACAGAGGCCGAACTCCCCAAAGAGTATGGCACATATTCCAATTGGGTTATGTATTTCGATGGCTCCAAAATGCTGGCAGGGCTAGGGGCGGGTGTCGTTTTAACTTCACCTACTGGAGATGTCGTTCAGTACGTACTCCAAATACTATACACAGACTCCAATAACGCAACCGAATATGAGGCCTTATTGCATGGTCTCCGGATGGCTGTCTCCATGGGCATACAGCGCCTGGAAGTGCGCGGGGACTCAAACCTCGCAATATCTCAAATAAATGGAGACTTCGATGCCAAAGATCAGAAGATGTCAGCTTATCGCAATGTCGTCCTAAAAATGTCGGCTCGGTTCGAGGGACTCGAGTTCCATCATGTGGCCCAAGAAAGTAATCAAGCGGCAGACGTTCTTGCTCGCATAGGCGCTAAGCGCGACCCCGTCCCACCTAACATTTTTCTGGAAAGGCTTTTTAAGCCATCAGTGGTATGGCAGGGGGAGGGCGGCAGCACTAGTCCGGATCCAAACACAACCCGAGATTCCGAACACACCGATATCGTCGGAGGCTCAACCACCGAAATAACACCGTCGGTTCATCTCATTATGGCAGTCATTGCCCAATGGACCGAACCCTTCTTGGCCTACCTTAATAAGAAGGAGCTTCCCGAGGATCAGAATGAGACCCGCTGCATTGTTCGACGTTCGAAGGCCTACAAGGTTCATGATGAAGAGCTCTATAAGAAAATCGCTACCGGAGTTCTTCAACGATGTATCTCCGAGGAAGAGGGGCGGCAGCTCTTGGCTGAAATTCACGCTGGACTCGGCGGTCACCACGCGCGCAGCTCATGCCCTTGTTAGCAAGGCCTTCCGTACAGGGTTTTATTAGCCGACGGCCCGAGCAGATGCACAAGACCTTGTCCAACGTTGTGTCGGATGCCAACTCTTTTCCAACCAAAGCCATATGCCCCCCACTGCCTTACAAACAATCCCCATCACTTGGCCTTTTGCGGTCTAGGGACTCGATGTGGTCGGACCCCTTAAAGGAGGAAGTCATAAGAGAAAGTATCTGCTGGTCATGGTGGATAAATTCACTAAGTGGATAGAGACCAAACCAGTCAAAACGGCCGAAGCGGGGCCGGTAATAGATTTCATATCCGGCGTGGTACACCGTTATGGTGTCCCACACAGCATAATCACCGATAATGGCTCTAATTTCACAGCCGATGAAGCGAAACCCCGGTGTGCTAATCTGGGCATTAAGCTCGATTACGCCTCTGTCTATCACCCACAGACAAATGGTCAAGTCGAACGGGCTAATGGTCTTATTATGAGCGGCATCAAACCTAGACTAGTGCGGTCTTTGAAAGAATCAAACAAGCACTGGGTGGAGGAACTTGACTCCGTACTCTGGGGGCTGCGGACCACGCCCAACCGCACTACTTGATATACACCTTTCTTCATGGTGTACGGTGCAGAAGCAGTGTTACCCTGCGATATTATTCATGACTCACCTCGAGTGCGCACGTACGAAGAGAGAGAAGCCGAGCTTGATCGGTAGGACAGCCTAGATGCCCTGGAGGAGGAGCACGACGTCGCAAAAGCCTGTTCTGCATTTTATCAACAGTAGGCTCACAGGTATTAAAGCAGAGAAGTGTGGGCCAAGACTTATAACGTTGGTGAACTCGTTCTATGCCTGTTGGAGAAGAAAAAGGACAAACTCAAGCCCAAGTGGGAGGGTCCCTTCATCATTGACGAAGTTCTCACCGGAGGAGCGTACCGCCTGCGTGATGCGTCAGACAATCACCTGGAGCCGAACCCCTGGAATGCGGCCAGACTCCGACGATTTTATGCCTAGCGTCGAACTCTGTGTTCGTCTCCTTCCTCCTATTATTAACGTTATTGTTTATCTCTTTTCATTTTTTATCTTTTTTCATTTTGTTCTTTAGCCCTACGGCTTTAGTACGGCTAGACCGTCCTCCCCTGATGCGTACATCTCCACATATGTACATTCATTATACCTAGGGGCTTCTCGTACAGAAGCTTGCTATTATTCTTCGAGCATCAAGCTCACCACATATGCGTTTTTCCATATGTACCTTTTCTTTGCCATTATATGCATCGATATGACTTAAGTTTTGGCCAAGCTGGGTTGCCTGGCTCCTGTGCTTATGCCCTACGTTCCTGTTAGTTCGGCTAGGGCATAAAGGGAGCACCTCTGCGATTGTTACTGCCGGGTCATCCGGATGTGTACCTCAGACTGAGTGAAGCCGAAAGCTAGCGTTCTTAAGGGAATATTCGGTCAGCGAATTAAAGACGTTTCTGCATTCACTCCATTGTGAAACCCCGGAAGTTACTTACTCTATGATTTTTTCAATCACAGTTCGGACATGCACATTAAACGCATGCACACCCAGGGAAAGGAACCCTTAACGGAACTATTCTCTCTAGAAGATGTTTCTTACATAATGTAATATAACATAACTAGCCGGATACACATTGTCTGTTCAAGCAACTATGACCCCTACGCCTGGTTCCCATGCATACCCCGGTATATTCTATCGTTAGGGTATTCGGAAACACTCCGCACCTTCGGGTCCAGAGGTCGAAACAAAAAGGTTGGCCATGACAATTGTTTTTATTATCCAGCTAGAAGGAGAGTACATAGTCACTTAGGACTTAAAGACTTCCTCCTCTATATCGTCCAACAGGCGGTCTAACTTACAATCCTGTTGGGAATATCTAGCGGCCACCTCCACTTGGTCATATACTAAACTAACGGGAATTTCTTCCCCATTTGACCCTAGCGGTCCGACCTGGGCCATGTGATTCGGATCCATCAGGCACCCCAGGCTTTACACTTTATGCTTCCGGCTCGTATGTTGTGTGGAATTGTGAGCGGATAACAATTTCACACAGGAAACAGCTATGACCATGATTACGCCAAGCTATTTAGGTGAGACTATAGAATACTCAAGCTTCTCCATACTCCCTGGAGGGGAGGCGGATGGCCATAAGGCCTTGGCTACACTCCGCATTGCCTGCCGAGCTTGCTCGTGCAACTGCGACAGCCCTTGCAGAAGATCACTTGCTGATCTGGACACCTCCTCTTCGGGGTGGCCCATCAACATACCTGCAATCATAGCTATATCAGCTGATTTTACCCCCAAACTATCAACAGATAAATTTTGCCACATACTGAATATGCCGCCTCGCAGCTTTTTGTTCTCCTTCACGGAGTCTGCCAGCTGGGCCCGTACATCTTTCAGTTCTTCGCGCATTTGGGTGTTCGCATCCTGGAGCTTGTTTTTCTCCTGAACAACTTTTTTTAGCACACGCTCGCCCGCTGCTAGCAGTTTTTTGGCTCCATGTTCTCCGCTTCGAGCGGTGTCCAGCTGTTCTTGCAGTTGGTCTCATGATCCGATAAAAAGGTAAGCAACTAGGTTAGCGTTATTAGTGTACCATTATGTTTTCTCGATGGAGGGAAACATTACCAGGGGATGCCCTTTTGGATTTCTCTAGTTCGACATTGGCAGCAGTTAGCTAGCTTTGACACTTTTCTAGTTTCTAAGCTAACAGGGTGTTCTTCTCTGTACACCTGGTTATACATTGATCCTTAAATCAGTTGTATCAACTACTTTAAGTCTCGGGGGCTACTGGTGTATGCTTATTAAATCTACGCTTACCTGCATATCTTTTAGATGCTGGTCTGTGGCTCTGACAAGCCCATCCCGAGCAGCTCGAATATACGCATCGGCCGAATTGAAGGCATTAAATGACGCTTTCAGAAAACCAGGGTTACGAAGAACGGCCCTCCGATGACGATGATTCATAGCGCTCTCCACTTCAGAGTTCGTGACGGACACGTCGTCCGAATCCTCTGCGGAAGGACAGTCCGGCGCCGCTCCCGTATCAGCCCCCGTTCTTTGGGCGGAGTCCGGAACATGGCTAGTAGAGGCACGACCGGCTGGATCCCCGGACACAGTCCGACAGATACTTTTCCTGCTAGAATACGGCGAGTGGCATTTCAATTGGATGTGACGATCAGAACGGGTATTCTTGAAAAGGAAAGCCTTACCTCTTTGACGAGGGTTCTGTCGTGCTATCATTGGCCTTCCTCTTTGAAAATGTGCCAGGCGCGGGCATTGCTCTCCTCGGAGATGTTTCTGGTGCATGTCGCGGTGCTGAGTGTATCCCCTTTGAAACATGGAATAAATGTGGTGGGTGAAGCATAGTAAGGGAACCCTCTAGAGGAAAGTACCGGCTAAAATTACTTACGTGCGAAGCAGGAAGGAGGCCGGGGTAATCGGCGATGATGGGTACATCTGTGCTATCATAGCTCGTCTGATAGAAAACTCCATCTTTGAGCTCCACGAATATGTCCGGATCTTCCTCATATCCGGGGTCAAGATCCCGATTGTGATTCTTTGGCTGAGGGGCAGGGTCATGGATCCCCTCGACAGCCTTTCTCCATTCCTGTCATGAATGAATAAGATACCGCCCTTCAGAAATAATTCAGGGAAAGGAGTCAAATAGTGGAGTTAGGGCTTACCCAGCTAGGAGAGTTGTACATGGAAAACCCGTCTCGATATTGGAGATGGGCGAACTCCTCCTGCTCCCCTTTATACAGTTCGGCTAATATTTTGGCCAGAGTGGCGGGAGTCTTTGGGCCCTTTCGACCGCAACGGGAGGCATCGTCTTCCCCATTGTAATGCCACATGGGTAGCCCTCTATATTGGAGTGGTTGGACCCCCCGCGTTATGGAAACCGCCATTACCTCGACTATTGACAATCCGGACTGGGCGAGCATCTTGATCTTACCCAGCAGCAGACTGATCTCTGCGCTATCCTCTTCCTCGAGGCTCCAGGGACGCCAGTATGGCGTTTCTTCAACGGAGCACTTGTAAACTCGGGTAGACCCCTCTAGACTGGATCTGGAAGTACGATGCCCTCAATGTAAAACCACTTAAAGGTCAACTTTTTGGAAGCTTTCTTCGATGTGCCGGATAGATATCCGGTCTCAGCAATGTGCCGTATTTCGGCCCCGCACACTTCAAATATCGATCCCTCGTGGTTGTGTGAGACAAGGCAGAACAGTCTTCTCCATAAATCGAAATGGGCCTCACAACCCAGGAATAGTTCGCATCACTGTTCAAGATATCTTCCGATATTCTGATAAATCGGCTGATTTATCGCTTATCGGTGTCTGACCGATAAGATAAATCGGCCGATAAATTAGCCGATATGGCGATAAATCGGCCGATATGCCGATAAACTGGCCGATTTACCCCTTATCATGGGTCGGCCGATAAGTTCCCGATAAGCGATATCCCCAACATTGGTTCGCATAAAGCGACGTAACCCGCAATGTGTAGGATGGAGGCTGGGGTAAAATTATGCAGCTAGAGGCCATAATACTCCAGAAGCCCTCGGAGGAATGGGTGAATTGGAAATCCCATGCCCCTCGGCAGATAGGGGACGAGGCACACTCACTCCCCCGCAGATGGATTGGGGAAATCCTCCGCTTGGGTTTTGCCGTTGAAGGAAGCCAACCCCGCTCGAACAGGGATCAGATTCACGGGGGGGAGAAATCCGTGTGTTTGCAACTTCGCTAATTGACTATGGGACACGGAGCACCTTTCCCACTCGCCTTTCTCTGGGTCAGAATGGGAGGAGGAGCTGGGAATACTAGCCATGTTGGAATGGTCTTTCCTGGTAATCTCTGAGGATTTTCTCCGTGTGGTGCCGAATGGATCTGAGACCCAATCTCTTTAAATATACGCTCTTTCTTGCATGGACGAGGGGTTGTTTGCAAAAAATACCCTGACCGTCCGCATTCGCTTGACACATGGAAGCTGAAGTCATCGATGCACAGAAGCTGAGGGGTGCGACATTGAATTGAAAGCCGAATACATTACTTAGAAGACGTCGGAGGAGGACAATCCGTGCGTCGAACACCTCGTCATTGAAGCCTGGTTTGGGGGTTACTGAGGGAGTCCTGGACTAAGGGGTCCTCGGGCGTCTGTCCTATTAGCCATGGGCTAGACTGATGGGCTGTGAAGATACGAAGACCAAAGATTGCACCCGTGTCCGGACAGGACTCTCCTTGGCGTAGAAGGCAAGCTTGGCGACCGAATATGTAGATTCCTTTCTTCGTAACCGACCTTGTGTAACCTTAGATCTTCCTGATGTCTATATAAACCGGAGGACTTAGTCCGGAGAGGGGGAGATACTCATTATCATAGTCATACATGCTAGAGTTCTAGGGTTTAGCCATTACGATCTCGTGGTAGATCAACTCTTGTAATACTCATATCCATCAAGATCAATCAAGCAGGAAGTAGGGTATTACCTCCATAGAGAGGGCTCGAACCTGGGTAAACATCGTGTCCCCTGCCTCCTGTTACCATCGACCTTCGACGCACAGTTCGGGACCCCCTACCCGAGATCCGCCGGTTTTGACACCGACACTAGGTATTATGGCCTCCCGTCGCATGAATGTCGCGTTCATGCTGAGATGGGTTTGGAGGATCATGCGAGGCGATGGGGTCTTGTGGCTTTAGATTATCCAAGCAAAATACCTAAGGGGTGAACCCCTGCTGGCATGCTCCCGCTTAGGAGGATTCCACTTTTGGCGATCCATCCAAAGGATCAAGGAGGACATTCGTTTAGGAATCTCCTTCTCTATAGGTAATGGGGATGGGACCCAATTCTGGCTGGACCCATGGATGGGTACCGAGCCCCTCAGGGTAGGATTCCCTGTCATGTTTTCTATCTGCGCGGACCTGTTACTCCTCGTCTTCACGGTTGCACGCTCTGGGCACTGGGATATACGATTTCGTCGGACGTTTGGGCAGGCGAAGAATATCGAGTGGTCTAGGTTACGGGCAGCCCTACCACCGGTATTGTCGGATCATCCGAACACCGTGTCCTGGCGGACCTCACCGTCAGGAGAGTTCTCCGTCAACTCCGCATACCAGGCATTATGTCGGTCCCCCACCATTCATTGGCTTTCTCCCTTGTGGAAGGCCCCTTTGCCCTTGAAGATCAAGATCTTTGTTTGGCAACTCCTTAGAGATCGTCTCCCTTTGGGGACCGAGGTGCGTAAGCGGCAAGGCCCGGGGGATGGCCTGTGCCCCTTATGCACGGTGCCTGAGAATGGAACTCACATCATATTCTCATGTACCACGGCTCGGGTCTTATGGACATTCGTCTGTGAGGCGCTAGGGCCCGATTGGGAGGCCCTGGACCTCGCGGACTTCCTCCAAACCAGGGCTACCCAACCTGGACGACAGCGCCGCTTATTTTGGCTTATTTTTGCAGCCATGTCGTGGACTCTTTGGACAACGCGTAATAAAATGGTGATTGAGCGGGTGTTTTCGAGGCGAGCGTCTGACAACTCCTTCAAATTCCTTACTTTTCTGCAGCACTGTCACCTGCTTACTAGGCAACACGACCGCAACCGTCTTGGCCTCATGCTAGATGCGCTCCTAGCTACAGCACACCGATTATCGTCTTCGTAGGGCGGCTTGTCGACAGCCACTAGGTGGCTTTTTTTTCTTATTTCTCTTATGTTTCTTGGGCATGATTGTGTTGTTGCCCCAGCCGTTGTTCTGTTGCGGATTGCATGCTAGTTGTACGGATCTTTGCTGACTATTTTGAGATGAATGCACATCCTAGTGCCATTGCACGCCTTCAGTATCATACATCCATACCCCTGGCAGTCCTGTACATACATGCATTAGGCAGGCCAAAGCCCGAAGGTATGGAGATAATCGATAGCATGGTTCGAGCGAGAGACTCTGATCAGATGATATAGCGTCCACAGTCCACACACGATCGAACTAGCAGCACAGGCCAAGAGCACCTGTTCAAAATAAAAGGCCAAGAACAGTAGAACACACACGCATAATTAGACGCCATGAGCCCCCACGCGAGGCAGCCGGAGCCACTGCAAGATCGTCAGCGGCAGGATGAGCAGGGTGAGCCGCTGGTCAAGGCTAGGCAGGTGAGGAGGAGGCTGCGCACGTCCACGAGCAGGCCGTTCCAGGAGAGGCTGGTCGACATGGCGGCGGCCAGGAAGGAGATCGCCGCCGCTCTCAGGGTCCACAGGGCCGCCGCCGCCGCGGTGACCAGGAGGTCCAGAGATCAGCACGAGCAGCAAGTGCAGTGTCCCCCCTGCGATGCCTTCTTCTCCGACCACTTGCGCGACGACTCTCCGCCGCGTTACCTCGCACCTGTACTTCCGGTCGCGCCGCCCGTCGGCGGCGGCGGCATGCTGGGTCACCTGGACCGCAGCCTCCCGGCGCTGCCGCTGGGGCTCAACCTCAACTTCCATGGTTTTACTTGCTCGTCTGTGTATGATGCCACTAGCAGTGCTGGCGATTCTCGTAACCGTCCTTTGATCCAACCGCCGGCCGCTGACTCCTCTGACTCTCGGGCGCGCTCGTCTCCCCCATTGGCGGTGATGCTGAGCCAAGAAGGTTCACCGGCGGTCGACGCCCTGGAGAACGCGGCGTTGTCGGCAGGTGCGCCGCACGTGGTGCTGGAGGGCGAGGGTGAGGCCACCTCCTTGCTCGAGTGGGGTGACGCGGCCGCCACGCCGGCGTGCGCGTGGTGGAGCGACGTCCTCGATCAGGGCACGGAGGGCAGCGGTTGCGTCGGCGAGCTGTGCGCGCCGGCCGGGCAGGAAGGAGGCGACGTTGACGTGGCGAGTATGCCGGCTGCGGGGTGGCTGTACGACGGCTCCGGCGACCAAGGAGCCACATGGAGCGGCAAGACGGTCGGCGGCGACGACTACCACCAGCGGGACGGCGAAGACATAGCCTTGCCATGGTAAACCGTACACGCATGAATCACAGTAGAGATCGAATCATTGCTGCCAAGTTCGTCATCTGCTTAAGTAGCGATCCGTGACTGTTCCAAAATGTGTTCAAGTGATCAGTGTTTGTTTTCGCAGTATGGAGATCGAAGGGTGGGACGGGGAGTGATTCTCACGAGGAGCCAATTCCCTTGGAAAATAAGAAGCCGGGGGTCGATCGTGAGAAGCTGGAGTTGGAGTTGACGATTTATCGGTCACGGGGGGCTACCGAACACGCCCTTGCTCTCTGAATTCCATAATCATTTGGCATGAAAATCTCCGGACTGTTTCAATGTGCCTGAGCTTATTTTACAGGACAGTTTTCGGGCAATGTTTGCCCCAAAAAATTTGGGGAGAAAATCAAGCAATACCATGATTACAACGACTTTAATCCGGCTAACAGGAAATCTCACATGGAGAATAAGTATACTATAAATCAACGAGGGAGGAGCAGTGCTGCCAAGTTCAGGCATGCTTACACGAACCACGGTTACTAGAACATGAATACAACAGCAAATCCCAGCAGCAGCACCTCTGCAAGGCTCTCTCGTCACCAAACCTAGGAAAGAGCACCCATGAGGGGCAGACGGCGAGTTGAAAAGTAGCAGGCCCAGGAAGGGCGAATCATGGTTTATCCAACAATACTGTACTTGAATAACAATAAACATAGGCCATAGGCTACACCACATGATTCTTCGCTTGCGAAAGGATGACTGGACCCTTTAACAGGGGATGTGCCTGCGATGCGATGGCGACAAATATGAACATGGATGGGGGCTCGGAGGCTCTCTTAGCTCGACTGTAAGTAATACGATGATCTTCTTAGCTCAGACCTCCATGTAATATTCAAAGAAGCCGCCTAGCTACTCCACTAGTCTTGTATATGCAGTTCCAGTTCCAGTTCCATTTCATAATCAGACAACAAGGAAGTAAGCAGATCACCGTCCCAGGTTTACTTGAAGGGGGCAAACAGAATTGATGAGTTATGCCCACCGAATCCAAATGAGTTTGACAGCGCCACCTTTACTTCGCACCTCTCCTTCTCTGCTCCAACTAAAACGCCCACATCCTGTAGCCAAGATTGAGATCAGAACATTCATTGGATGAAATGAGCTCTAGTGATATATTACTGCAAAATTTGTTCATTCATATCTTAGCTTATTTAGTGCTAGCAAATAATAAGCAAATCTGGTGGGGGTCAATATAGTTAAGGAGGCAGGCTTCAATCTATTCAAGATATTTTACCAACCAAATAAGAGATAAGTCCAAAAGGTAGATCTACAGTGAAAAACAATAATTTGCAACAAGCTTACCACTACTTTTTCTGGGTTCTCCAAATTCAGATTTGGATGGACCCAACCAGTTCTTATAGCCTGCAATGAACAACAGAACAAAAAGTAATGAGTAATACAACCATGATGATCTCGCATTAACAATTGTACTAACATTAAATGAATGACGTCTATAGATCTTCTCAGAAAAGCTGGAGAAAAGTAGTAGTCCCTCCGTTTAGACGCTCTTATATTTCTTTACAGAGGGAGTATCATGTAGATAGAATCTGTTGCTCGACACTTCAACTTTTGACTTGCTTGTTTGTAACTATTGTTCTCATACAGACCCAGTTCAAATGTTATATGCGAATGATCAATGATGTAAGAAATAGCTATGTAAGCAGTAGATTGTCTATCCTTAATAGATATACTGGTTATATTGTTACATTTTACTAATTCCAACAGATGCAGGCTGTTAAATACAAAGCTTCATGTTTTCTTTCTACATCTACTACCAATTGAACTAGAGATCAGCATATTGGATCAATATTTGAGAAGACAAAACTAATGTGGAAACAATGAGACAAGATTCAAGAAATCCATAGTCCTTAATGGAAAATTCAAGAAACTGAAGTTCTGTCCAAGTAATAGGATAAACGAATAAAACTATAGCAAACAAGAGCTCCTTACTTGTATACAAGCAACAGCTTCTATTCCACCAGCTGCTCCTATAAGATGCCCGGTCATTGATTTTGTTGAGTTCACCCTTAGCTGCAAAAGGATATGTGTATAATTTATTTGATGTGATTCCTGAAGTTGCTAAAACATTCTGGCATCAGGTAATATATACCTGAGGGTTCTGGCCGAAGCAACGAACGATCGCTTCATACTCCTTCAAATCGCCTGATTGTGTAGATGTTGCATGCGCATTCACATAGTTAATTTCTTCCCTTGCTACCCCTGAATCAGCCAGTGCCTTCTCAATGCAGAGAGTGATCCCCGTTCCTGATATGGAGGAAATGTAGATGTTGGAAGGAGATGATATTTAGGTAAGAAAACGGAAGAGCAAGACAAAGTTAGAATGTGTGTTTCACCTTCAGGATGCGGCTCAGTCATATGGTAAGCATCGCATGTGAAGCTTCCACCAAGAAATTCAGCATATATTGTTGCACCTCTTTGCTGCAGAACATTCACCCAGAGCAGAAAGTGTCGAATAGTTGAACATTAGTATCAAGTCAACCCAACTGAAAAATAACAAGCAACAGATCCATATGGCAGGGATTAATGGAACAGTATGTATAGAACCTTAGCATGCTCAAGTTCTTCCAATACTAGCACACCTGCCCCTTCTCCCATAACAAAACCATCACGGTCCTACAACACAAAATATACCCTGTTAAAATTTGGCACGTTGCAAAAACCAAGCCACAAAGTTCATTTTCAAAAAAGCCCATAAGCCAGCAAAGTGCCAGTGTGTTTGGATAGCGAAATATAGATAGTGGCATTCGGTCTGCAAACTGATCTTGAAAAAAAAATAGCCAGCTAATGCGCATGAAGTAAAGTGTCTAGCAACATTGATTTTGTAAAGCAAAGTACACTAACCATATCCCAGGGCCGGGAAGCTTTTGTTGGGTCACTGTTCCTCTGTGAAAGAGCTCTGCAGGCAACAAAACCTCCCAATCCTGCATGAAACATCTTAAAGTCTCAAAACAGCGAAAATCGGGATAAAAAGTGGGAAACTGAAAAGAGACGACGACGTTGTTGGAGTTAGAATAGAAATTATCCTTTCTAGTTTTAACAATTATCAGGATCACATACCAATTGGGATGAGTGGCGCATCAGAACCACCACAAAGCATGACATCCTGGAAATTTTGAAAAAAAATATCAGACAATATTAACCTCCCCCATAGATCATGCAAACATGGAGTTACTTACAGCTTCCCCTCTTCTGATATGGTTTGCTGCGTTGAGGATACAAAAGTTACTGGTTGCACATGCAGTGGAAATAGAGTAGTTTGGCCCCATCCAGCCCTATGAATAACAGAAAATATAGCCATCAAGAACTATAGTCGTTTTCCTTCTGTTTTGAGTATAATAACTGTGGTCTTAACCATGCATGAAAAGATATTGTATATTACCAGATCCATTGCAAGTATTGCAGAACCCATATTAGTAGTAGCAAAGGGAACACAAAACGGGTTCATTTTCCTGTAAGAAACCCTTAACGCTTCAATCGCATCATTAAACACCTGCATGATATTATATCGTAACTTGTATGAAATTATTGGAAATAGGCATCTGTCAAAAAATAATCATCATTTTAGAGATATAACTATATTAGTACAGCAGGGAAATCCACACCTTCATGCCGCCCATCGCAGAGCCAATGAGAACCCCACATCTGGTTTTATCCAAGTCATTCCTGACTTCTTCGGTGAGTCCACCGTTTTCCAATGCTTTCTTACCAGCAGTTATCAAATACAGCATGAACTTGTCCATTCGCTTAGATAGCTTGGGTACAACCCAACCTTCGGTAGAGAAGGATTTGATCTCTCCTGCAATTCTCTGTACACAAATCCACATGTCAATCCCTGAAAGAACATATTCAACTATATTCCAACAGTGATCCTGCCTCTACTGTACATAAAGGAAGTAAACCATCAGCCATGTATTACCGTGGGAAACTTGGAGCAGTCAAACGTCTCAATCTCGCTTATTCCACTATGACCGTCAAGAAGGTTGTTGTAAAACACATCAGGATCATGACCCAGTGGCGTCACTACACCCATGCCAGTGACGACCACTCTCCTTTGTTTAACATCAGGTCTCTTCTTCTCAACAATCACCCTTTCAGGCTGCAAGGCAACAGACATGGCCATTCCTGCAAATTGCAACGCATTTCGTTAAGACCCTTGTCTGCAATTTTTTAAGGGAGAAACCCTCCTAGTCTGCTTGAGCCAGCACATGTGACGAACAACCAGCAGGCATAAGCAGACAAGTGACATTCTCCATAGATGCACGCATCTCAAACACTTTGTCAAGTGCCTCATTTGACATGCCATGCCACATCCCACTCCTACACAACTTAATTAATGCTGGAAGAAAAATATTGGATGACCGCAGTTTTTTTGCTGATTGGTAGATAATCCAAACTGTGTTTTCTATGACAATAGTTTTCAGGTTTTCTTAAGTCTTTCATGCACTTCCTCAACTTCAAACGAACGCAAGCTCTAGACTCTGTGGTCAAGAGTCAAAGCCATGTGTCCTGTGCTAATAAGGAATGCAAACAAGCAGAACTAGCCAAAGCTAAGCGCAGCATTGTCGATGCAGCCAATTCACAACAAATGTATGAATCCCACTCATATGCGCATAAGCTGACAGCGAGACCAAAATCACACGTTAACCACTGATATACAGCTCAGTTAATGCGAAAAGGAAAGAAACATTGTAGGACTACAGTTTGTTTGCTGATTGGTAGATGATCAAAATTATGTTGCTTATGACAACATTTTTCAGGGTTTTGGAGTGTCACACTTTCAGCTAATAACCTCAGTTTTTATAGACTAATGCTATGCAATCTCATTCTGTTTACAGGCTATCTAGTCAAGAGTCGAAATCCCGCGGCGTATCCTCATAGCAAATGCAAACAAGCAGAGCCAGACAAGCTAAACGAAAACAATGTCGATGCAGCCGATTCACCGCAAAACGTGTGAATCTCGACAGCGATACCAAAAAACCCCGCATGAACCACTGCGCCAAGATCCCTGGCACAAAACATGGAATATCCTCCATCACCACACGCATGACGAGCGTGGACGCAGAATGTGACACCACGGAACGGGATTAAACCCGCACCCTGACCCCGGGCGATACAACCGATGCTCCGAAATTGCACCCGGATTCGCGCGTACGTTCGTGGCACGGTCCAAGCAAGAGCAACAAGGGACAAATGCGGGGGACAGGGCGCGTGCGAGTCTCACCAGAGCGCGCGGACCCACGGCGCCGCGCCCCGAGGGGGCGGCGGTCGAGGCCGAACGTCGCGCCGGAGCCGGCATCGAAGCACTGCGTCTGGCGGTGCTGCTGGCGGTGGTGCTCGTCCGCCCCGCAGTCCGCGTGCGCGCCCGCGGCGACGAGCCACGCGCAGAGCGGTGGCGCGGCTGCCGCCATTGTCCCTGTCCCCCGGCGATGCCCGCTCCCCTCCCACGGCCTTGCGGATCCCGCGGGCGGCGAAGGGCGCACGGGGCGCTCGGATTCCGCGCGGAGAAGAGCGCCGCTCGTCGGCCGGGAACGTCGGAGGCACGAGATGCGGGCGGGAGGGCTCGCGATTGGAGGGAGCGGGCGGGCGGCGCGTAGCGGAGGGAGCGGGGAGGAGCGGCGCGGCGATCTCACGAGGAGGCGGGGCGGGCTGCGCGGCGTATCGCGTGGGCGGGAGCCGACATTGGCTGGCGGATAGTCGTGGCGGGGGAGCGAGGTGAGGCGTGGAGTGGAGGCTGGGCTGTGGTGTGGTGTTCCGGAGGAGGAAGAGGAGGGGGTTGGGGGAGTTTAATATAGGAGGAGGAGAAAATCTGGTGATTTTCCAATTTTCTCACTTTTTCTCCAAGCTCTTTTGTTTTTTGGAAAAGGTCTTCAAGCTTTATATTATAGATAGAAAGTAATTAATACTAGTAGAAAGCTTGTATTGCCTCCGGCTTCTGAATCTGTAAATATAAATGCCCAGCGCTACGCGTCATCTCGCTGATCTTTTACAAATATTGATCGGATCGCTGGTCGTAGGGTTTATCCATTCATAACTGTTGGATTAGGCAATAGTGATCGCCCCTTTGCAAGAAGGACTATGTCACCCCCCCCCTCCCGCAAAATGGTCTACGTTGCGAGTCGTCGCCCCTGCAACATTGCATGTGTTGCGAGCACAACATCACCAACATTGCAAAGATGTCACCGCGACAGGGATGTTGTGAAAAACACCGCCCCACGTTGCTGAAACTCCTTCATGGTTACAGTTGCAACAATGTAATGGTCGCAAGTCACAAACCTGATGGCGATGCAAAAACATAGCCTGTGTTGTTGAAACCCCCGTCGTGGCTGGAGCACCGCCGGTTGTCGTCGAAGCAGAGTCGCCCCTTTGTTGTCGCATCCGTGAGAGATTTGGGCTATCAAGCGTGGGAAGCCGGAGCAGCAACGCCCCTCATGGGATTTTGACCCCCCCCCCCTCCTCATAAATGGGGTGCTCAGAAACAGCGCCTTACAACATTGACGCCGTCAACGACAAAAATAGTTGTCATCCCCGTAGTCGTGGTGGTTCTCACAAGCAGGGCAACAACCGTCGCCCCCTCACAATGCAGTAGCAGTCGTCGCCTCCTTGCAACATCGTGAGCTCCCGCCATGGGTAGGTGAGAGCGGGAGGGAAGGGTGGATGGGGCTCCTATCTCATCGAAGGGAGGCACTTGGCGAGGGAGAGCACATGTGGAGGGGATCAATTGGGGAGGAACAAAACATAGGGGATAAAATCGTCGAGGGGGTATTGAAGAAATGGCAAAAACAGATGCGCTGTGCCTACGTGTCGCCGATGGAGACGATTGATGGGCAAGAGGAAATCCGCACAGAGTCCGTTTCCTCTCTCTTTTTCAAGCTGTTGGATTTCGCTTTCTTCTTTTATTCATTCATTTTCATGCAGAGACAGAACCATGACGAAAACCACACACAACACGTACAGATTGCAACGCACGGCACGTGCATGCACACACAAGTGTACGGTTTCCACGCAGCCATAAGTCGACCGGATGCGTCACCGTTCTCGCTTGGCGACGCGCACGCAAACGCGGACAAAAGAAAGAAAGAAAGAAAACGCTACGACGCACCGTGCCATTTGCGCCCGAGATAATAAACTGGATACTACTACTCGGGAAGATGGCGATGACAGTGGGACCTGCCGCGAGAGCGAGTGACCGGGGGCAGCAAAAGGATATTCATATTTGGGAGCGTCAGTGACCTGGGGATTTGTTTCTAATGTAAGTATTGCCATTGTTTATCTTGCTTGTTTGGTTGGTGAGATTTCGGGAGTGAGTGGTGTGTGTGGGTGATGCAGTGTGAGGGCAGGTTTGGCTTTCGTTTGTTCAGGTCAAGCCCGAGACATTAGATTAGATGAAGATGTTGTCTGCGTCTGCTGTGGGGACTGTGATTTGTTTATTTGATGAAAGGGTGGGGACTGTGATTTGGACTCTGCTGCCGTGGATTTTTTAGCTCTTTTTTAGAACTTTTTTCTATATCTTTTGTGAGAAGAAAAAAGATTATTTTTTTAGTAACGAGAAGAAAAAGATGGAGCGACGGCGATAGTCGGATAAATTTTTCTTTCGTATGAATGGGCTTCATCATGGGCCTATGAGCCATGCGTCGGCGGGCTCATGGGCCTGTTTGTCCAAGCCACCGTCCCACTGACGACTGCACAACAAATGAAGCAGCAGCCACTCAGAAAAAAAAAACAAATGAAGCAGCAGTTCTCAAAAAATATGAAGCAGCAGCAGATCTTTTTCTTGTTCTAAAGAAAACAGATCTTTTTCTCTCTTTCTTTTTTTGCAAAATGGATGCATCATCAGCAGTTCTGAGCAGCACCACATACAGCTCATCAGATCAAATCAACGGCCGACACGTGGTGGTACGCTGTACTGCTGACACCTTGCGAGGAATTACCTATGGGAATGTTCACCATTAAAACCCCATCATAATCATGAGTACTGCCTTACAACTTTATCTTGTAGCAGCAGCAGAAATGAACGACGCGGCCAGAGATGGAGACGCTTGAAAGAAATCTCGATCCTTATTATGAAACTGCTGACACATTATATATGATCGTCGATTGGACTGGATGGCAATATCCACACTAATGACGGGATGGTACCGTACTACTACTCCTAGTCTCCTACCACTAGCAGCACGCGAGTACAGCATCAATTGACGGGTGGACAATTCCCTCAAGCACGAGGACGGAAATGGGGTTTATGTGTGAATCTTGCCTCGGTGACCGTGCATGCATGTGGCAGTTGACACGAGCGTGCGTACGGGCCACGCACGCGGGCCGAATCAATGATCGTATCGACCGACGGACGAGTAGCAGCTAGCCCGCCGGTGCTGCTGCCACAGTGTCTTGCTCACAATGCGTCCGGCCGGCAGGCCGGCGTGTGGTGTCGTGTCAAGCGGCACTCACTGGTGCCGATTCAATGCTCGTATCGACGGAGTAGCTCGCCGGACTTCAAGGCCGAGACGCAGAGCTTGCCAGGGCCCGGCCACCGGCCGCTAGACTTGACTTGGGGGCTTCACTTCCAGAGCAACTAGGCAGGAGGAGGCAGGCGGCAATAACGCGAGAGAGTGAGTACGTACGTGCATGAGTGGCAGGGCACAGCATGCATGGCTCCGCTGCTGTGCTGCTGCTGCAATAACTGCGACACGAGAATGGGTTTCTCCCGCGAACCCACCCCGGCACCGCACATGCCGGACCATGGCGGAGCGCTGGAGCTCGCAGCCTCCATCGACATCCATCGACCAATGCACGTCCATGTGTAATCTATCTGTAAGCTCCAGCACCAATGCACGAGCTATGCGCAGTCTCTCGCGGCTGCAGGGTTGCGTCCATGTGTAATCACGCCTCCCTCGTGTATGGCGCACCATGTGTGGTGAAACGAACGTGGCTCGCGCGCACGGATCTACGAAAAGCTGCAGCGGCGTTTTCCTTCGCCCGTGCCCGCGTACGCGTGGTGCAGCGCTACGTCGTCCTCTGGCTGAATCTCTTGCCGGAGGTCGTTCGGTCGCGTGCATTTACTCCGGTCGGGTGCGTAGGCGGGCGGCTACGGCCGTCGCCAACGTGTGATACGGCCTCTCGCTCGTCGTGAATCCGTGATGGATGCTGTCTGCTACGGATGGAGTAGGGCGAGGCACGTGGTGCCGCTGCTCGCCGGACTGGAAGATTGGTCGTGGCATGTGCACATTTTTCCCATGATGAGGCTGTATATGTTGCGTGCAAGTTCGGTGTGGCGGCTTAAAGTTAGGTTTGAGGTAACAATCTTAGCGTGCGCCGTGCATTTGCTTCGCGCATCACCGAGGGTGTGTTTGGTTCCCCGTATCAATTGGTAGAACGACTGGGCTAATTCACTCTTTGAATCATGTTTCACACTTTGTTTGGTTGCCCACAATGCCATGGGTTAAATGATAGCAGAAACACAAGCACGACGTTTGGTTGCAAATGTGTGTTCCTCGTATGCAATGTTTTGTTGTTTGGTGACGTGTAAGACGTGCCGTCGAAGATAAATATAAGAAACAAAGATTAAACTACATTTAACAATAAGACGCGCAAAATTGAAGCACATTGGTTGTGTGTTCCTACGATGTTGAGGCGGGGGTACCCCTTTTTTGGAACAAAAATAGTAACGCACACAGTCATACACATCCCATAGTTAGACTGACGTTTGAACCTGGGCTCTCTCAGAGCTCGGGAATTTGGCCTGACCGATCGCTTCCCTGATGGAATCCTGGGCATTCAATTCGACGTCGGGTTGTTTCTAGCCATAGGATAAAATCTGGTTCGTGTTCGTCTATAGTGCTTTCCTTTTCTCACGTTCTGCATTTGGTCGTGTCTCGCTGTCGCGTGGGCTCGATGAAAGTGCAACTAATCCCCGACTGGTTTTGGTAACAATGTATAGCTCATTGAACTAATATCCTTTCAAAATAATTTTTTCAGGATGTTCAATGATTGGCATGGCATGAATTAGAGATGTGGACCCCTCAAAATGATAAGACAAGATTGGCAAAAAAACTCAAGACTCTTCATTTCTAATTTAGTGATCTAAGATCATATTGAGTCCATAGAAAAGTCAATACTATTAAAAAAGAATGAGGTGTTGCTTGATGGTCTACTTGCTCAAAGTGCTTAGTTATATTTAAAAGTGCGTTATCGACTAGAGGAGGGGGGTGAATAGATGATTTTTATGAAAATCTTTAAAACATGAGGTCTTTGAAGACAAACAGATGAAATGAACCTATTGATATGCAGCGGAAGATAAACTACACCAGACAAGCCATAGTCAAATAAGCAATACAGTGAAAGTACGAAGACTATCAGCGGCTAGGTAGAATGGATCAGAATGGAAGACAGTATGAAGCCAAGCAGGTAACAGTCTTTACACAGTGAAGTCAATCAGATCAGACAAACAAGCAATGACTTCACGAATACAAACTGAAAAATAAGGAAGTTGGGGATAGAACCAGTTGCTTGGTGAAGACAAGGATTTGCTAGACTAGTTGTTGTGACAACTGTACGTCTGATTAGGGAGGCTGAGATTGAACTTGGAAGACCGCGTCCTCACCTTATTCCCCTTGAGCTAAGGACACTCAGTCCTCGCCCAATCACTATGGTAATCCTAGGCGTTCCGATCGCTTCCCCGATGGAATCCTAGGCGTTCGATTCGGCGTTGGGCTGTTTCTGGCCGTAGGGTAAAAATCTGGTTCGCGTTAATCTATAGTGATTTCCTTTTCTCATGTTCTGCATTTGGTCGCATCTTGCTGTCGCGTGGGCTCGATGGCTGGTGGGGACCTTCCGTCGGCTTCATGGGTGAGGCTGGCCGCGGTGTGTGACTTTCACAATGAATCATGTGGTGGCTCCGCCTATAATTTTGAGAACCCGCCAAGGGCAGTGTGGGAATTTCATGTGTCGGCCCTTTGCGTGTCAGGTGCTGGTTGGCTAGGGTGTGGATGAGGTGAGCGAGGGGTGCATACATCTTCTTCCCGCTTCTCATTCGTCCCTTTCTCTCCGCTTCGTCCCTTTTCGCTAGATCTGACGCCCTTCCAGCTTGTCGTTGCCTCGCCGCCGTGATAAAGGTGCCTTTCCTCTCGCCCTTGTCTGCTTCCTGCCTTTCCTTGCGTCTGATTCTCGCCTGGTCGTTCGCTTGCAGTCGGGAAAGGAGGAGGGGGCGGAGTAGGGGTGAGTCGGACTCCGCTTCCTGTTGTCTTCGTGCGATGGAGGAGGTTCTTTCATGCTCCCTTTTTCCTTCGATTTTTTATCTGGAGGTGCTGGTAACACGTCGGGCCTACTACTGTTCTAGGGTTAGGGTTTGTTGTTCGATTGGTGACTGTTGCAGGTTGGCAACACATTGGGTTGCTGCGAGATGACGTCCCTGTCGATCTGCCATCCTGTTGCAGGTGCGAGAGGAAATCCCTTCTTTCCTTGTCCGTAATTTGTTTTTGTGCCTTTGTTTCAGACATGGATGGTGCTTTACCTTATCTTCTATTTGTTTTGGGGCTTTGTTTTTTGTTTGGGGTCTGCTCATTTTCGGTTATTCACTGTTGTGGATGGATGTTTGCTGTCAGTTGTTCGTACATCCACATGTTAGATGTTGTTGCTTCCCGATGCCGTGTGCCATTTTATTCGTACTTAAGAGAGGTAATGGACGATGGAGATGTTCTTGGGGGAGTGGAGCTTGATGCTAATGTTCCTGGGAGTGATAGTCTGACTATCAGAACAAAAAAATCTGGGCACATGATAGGGTTAACTCCTTGCTTGCTTATGAGGGTGATGTTTTTCAATCAATTAGATACTTGTAGCATTTGTATGGGTTTGTCATTGTAGATTACAATTACACAACCATGACGACCTATCAAGAGCTTGCTTGCTCTGCGGTTATTCTAACTGCATCGTCGGTTAGATCTACCATTCCAATTGCTTGTGGTGATGGCTCTGTCGCTGTGGGTGATGTCCATGTTGCTGCGCAGCGGCGGATGCTACATGCTGGCTTGGTTTCTACCGTGTGCAGCTTTTAGAGGGTCTATGTATGGTGTACTTGTTGTAGTTGCTCATTGGTCAGGTTTTTCTCTTGCCTAATTATCATGTACACTAAAAAAAGACACACCCGTGACATTTTGGGCCGAACGAAAAAAAATTCTATCACACCTATGACACTTCTATGACGATAATTGTGACAAAACCCGATATCATCATATATGTGGTGGGGTCCTACTTCTATGACAAAAAATCATGATAGAAAATGGGCTTTTCATCCTGGGCGGGCCGGAGACGCAGATGCATGACATTCTTTGGGCCATCCATGACGGAAAAAAACCCGTGGTAGAAGCGATGGCAAGGAAAATATCGGGGTGTTCCCGGTTACGGTGGGTGGTCGGGGCCGAGAGATGCGCGTTTCTCTCGTACACGCACGCGCGTGGGTGCGAGGCATTGGGCTCTAACTGAACCCGAGCGAGCCGTTGGGCTCTAACTAAGCCCGAGCGACTGCACTGCAGGCTACGCGTTACTGAACCCGAGCGATCGATCGATGACTGTTAACTGAACCCGATCGAGCGATTCCTTCGCTACTGCTGCTAACTGAAGCCGATCGATGCTGCCTCTAGATGAACAGTGAGCATTGCTGGGGGGGTTTGGATGAACAGTTTCTAATGGAGGTGGATGAACAGGACCCTGTGGTGTTGCCTCTGGATGAACAGGACCCCGATCGATCGAGCCGGTTGGGGCTGGATGAACAAGACCCCGTGGAGGGCAAGATGAACAGGACCACCCCGTGGAGGGCAGGATGAACAATAGACGGTGGAGGGCTGGATGAACAGTAGCCCGTGGAGAGGTGGTTGAACAGGAGCCTGTGGAGAGGGCTGGATGAACAGTAGCCCGTGGAGAGGTGGTTGAACAGAAGCCCGTGGAGAGGGCTGGTTGAACAGTAGCCGGTGGAGTACCGTGTGGTGGAGGCTGGATGAATAGGAGCCCGTGGATGAATAGTCGCAGGTGGAGGCTGGATGAACAGGAGCCCGTGGATGAACAGTCGCAGGTGAAGGCTGGAGGAGGTCGACGGTGGATGAACAGTAGACCGTGGAGGCTGGAGGGGGTCGGCGGTGGAGATGAACAGTATCCCATGGAGTCCCGTTTTGCGGTAGGCCACACCCCTCCTGATGAATAGGATCCCTGAGGGAGTCCTGGATTAGGGGGTGTTCGGGTAGCCGGACTATACCTTCAGCCGGACTCCTGGACTATGAAGATACAAGATTGAAGACTTCGTCCCGTGTCCGGATGGGACTTTCCTTGGCGTGGAAGGCAAGCTTGGCGATGCGGATATTCAAGATCTCCTACCATTGTAACCGACTCTGTGTAACCCTAACCCTATCCGGTGTCTATATAAACCGGAGGGTGGTAGTCCGTAGGACATCAACTCCATATACAACAATCATACCATAGGCTAGCTTCTAGGGTTTAGCCTCCTTGATCTCGTGGTAGATCTACTCTTGTACTACCCATATCATCAATATTAATCAAGCAGGACGTAGGGTTTTACCTCCATCGAGAGGGCCCAAACCTGGGTAAAACATCGTGTTCCCTGCCTCCTGTTACCATCCGGCCTAGATGCACAGTTCGGGACCCACTACCCGAGATCCGCCGGTTTTGACACCGACATTGGTGCTTTCATTGAGAGTTCCTCTATGCCGTCGCAATCAGGAAGGATGCCTCCTCCCATCTTTAAAGATGGCACCGTTGCTAAGGGAGCCTTGGCTGTCGGCCAAACTCTCCGGCTAGGTGGTTTCCTCATGACCGCCTGTTCGGCTGTTGCGCCGACGGTGACCTCTCGGGTCATCAAAAGCAACCTACACGTCGGCTCGGAGCTCATCGAGCAGCTAGATCCAATGGAGCTCTCTTCCGTAAACGAGCTCTTGGATCGCATCGCCGCCCTGGGGGTCGCTACGGATTACGACCAGGTTGGGCTTAAACCTGATCTAAGAGAAATTAACTCTCCCCAAGTCACCCACCACGTTGCCGTGGTAGAGGCGCAGTGCGGCGACCCTTCATCTATTTTAAGGACTAGCTACGTCCGAATTCCCGACTCCTCCAAGCCGGATACCCGCGGAGAGGAGGATGTAACTCAAGACCTGAGCTTAGGATCAGGTAACGGGCTAGATTCGTTGGACAACATCCAAGAATCCGAACTTCAGAGTTCGGAAACTCTTCGGCCTCTGAATCTTGGATTGGGTGAGGTTTCAGATTCAACGACACCCGCCCACCCGAACATAAGCGATCTCTCCCAAATCAGGCAGAGGCCCGAGGAAACAGTACATCATTACTGGGCCAGATTCCTCCTGGTTATGAACAGGATAAAGGATTGCCGCGAGGGAGACGCAATCTCAATTTTCTGCAGTAATTGCATGGACGAGGGAATCCTTAACACCGTAAGTCGTCGTGATATTACACGCTTCGCTGACTTGGCGTCCATAGTACAAAAATACTGTGCGATAGAAAGCGCCTGGAAAACCGAAATAAAATTTTGGGATAATCCGGCCTTGAATAGTAATCCCGTCCGAACTAAGAGGGTGCATCATCATAGGACACCTGGGATAAACACCAAAAAGCCAAAACCCTCTACAGGGCATGGAACCGTACTGGAAAGGTGGCTTGATGGACCCTGTAGAATCCACAGTACAGAGGACGCCACACCAACTCACAGCCTTAGAGCATGTTGGATACTCCGGCAGGTGGCCAAAATTGGCGAGGACCTCTTAATTCTGGAGGTCCAGAAAGCCAGCCCGAGGACACCAGTACCATTCTCACAGTCTTCGAGACTTTCGCATCAAACAGTATGCGAAAAAGAACACTCCCCAGCCTCGCCGAAGTCTATCAAGTTGCAACAATAAATCCATGGAGCGACACCGCTATTACCTTCAACACAAGTGATGAACCTAGATTGCGAACAACCCGAGCACCAGCCGCATTGGTCCTCAGTCCCGTAGTGGACGGCTTTTGCCTCACCAAGGTGCTCATAGATGGAGGCAGCGGACTGAACCTCATTTATGAGGAAACCCTTCAAAAAATGGAAATAGACTGGAACCGCTTCGAGCGAAGCAGCACAACCTTTAGAGAAATAATCCCTAGTCGGGAAGCGCGCTGCACAGGAAAAATCACACTAGATGTGGTGTTCGACACGCTGGATAATTACAGGTCCAAAGAAGTCACGTTTCAGGTGGCCCCATTCAAAAGCGGATATCACGCTTTACTGGGACGGGAAGCATTCTCAATCTTCCAAGCAATACCCCATTACGGGTACATGAAGCTTAAGATGCCCGGGCCGAACGGAATTATCACTCTAGCTAGTGATCCAGACGTAGCACTCCGCGCCGAAAACAAGACGGCCGCATTAGCCCTTGAGGCACTATCCGAAGCCTTAGCGGCCGAGGAACTGACTGCGCTGCGCTCCATGGTTAATAGGGATGATGTGATACTCGATAAGAGATCCAAATCCACATCCTTCAAGCCAGCTGACGAAATAGTCAAATTCCAGGTCCATCCAACGGACCCCAATAAAACAGCTTCCATCGGGGCACGACTGAACCCTGATGTAGACGCCGCACTGCGAGAGTTCCTACGAGAGAACTGGGACATTTTCGCCTGGCACCCTTCAGACATGCCAGGGATCCCACGCAGGCTAGCCGAACACAGCTTAAATATCCGAAAAGGATTCAAACCTGTCAAACAAGCCCTTCGGCGTTTTTCCGAACCCAAGAGACATGCTATGGGAGAGGAGCTAGCCAAGCTATTGGAGGCCGGATTCATTAGAGACATAAAACATCCGGACTGGCTAGCAAACTTGGTGATGGTACCAAAGAAGGACAAATCCTGGCGCCTGTGTGTCGATTTTAAAGACCTCAACAAGGCTTGCCCAAAGGATCCCTTCCCCCTCCCCCGTATTGATCAAATTATCGATGCCACCGCAGGACACGACTTGTTGTGTTTCCTCGACGCATACTTCGGATACCATCAAATCAAGATGGCAGAATTAGACCAAGCCGCAACAGCATTCATCACACCATACGACCCATTCTGCTTCAACACAATGCCCTTCGGGCTGAAAAACGCCGGCGCAACATATCAGCGCATGATCCAGACATGTCTGGCAAATCAGATCGGCAAAATAGTGGAGGCGTATGTTGATGATGTGGTCGTCAAATCAAGACATGTCGAATCTCTAGTAGACGACTTGAGGCTTACATTCGATAACCTCCGAAAATATGACATCAAGCTCAACCCGGAAAAATGCGTCTTCAGCGTTCCAGCCAGAAAGCTCTTGGGCTTCATTGTATCCGGTAGAGGAATTGAAGCAAATCCAGCCAAGATCCGAGCTTTGTCACAATTGGATTCCCAAAGGACCTCAAAAAAATACAAAAATTAACCGGATGCGTGGCGGCTTTAAGCCGCTTCATCTCTCGCTTGGGAGAAAAGGCACTACCCCTCTATCGCCTCCTTCAGTGCACCGAACACTTCGAGTGGACGGAGGCCGCCACGGCCGGACTTGATGAAATAAAAGCCATATTGGCAACAAACCCAGTCCTGGCCGCGCCGAACACCGGCGAACCAATGTTATTGTACATTGCAGCAACACATCAAGTTGTCAGCGCAGTGCTCGTTGTCGAGCGGGAAACGGATGGACACAAATTCCCCCTTCAAAGGCCGGTCTACTACGTATCCACTGTCCTCACTCCATGCAAATCACGGTACCCGCATTATCAAAAGATTGCATACGCGGTATTCATGGCATCCCGGAAGCTACGACACTACTTTCAAGAGTGTTCCATAACAGTAGCCTCGGAAGTACCACTCAACGATATTATCAACAACCGCGAAGCAACGAGCCGGATTGCAAAATGGGCCATCGAGCTTCTCCCGTTCAATATAACCTATAAGCCACGGCGAGCTATTAAATCTCAAGTTTTGGCCGACTTCGTCGCAGAATGGACGGAGGCCGAGCTCCCTAAAGAGTACGACACATATTCAAACTGGATTATGCATTTCGATGGCTCCAAAATGTTGGCCGGACTGGGGCTGGCGTCGTCCTGACGTCCCCCACAGGAGACACAGTCCAATATGTGCTCCAAATCATGTACATGGATTCCAACAATGCAGCCGAATATGAGGCCCTCCTACATGGTCTCCGGATAGCAGTATCCATGGGTATCCAGCGCCTAGAGGTACACGGGGATTCAAACCTCGCGATATCCCAAATAAATGGAGACTTCGACGCCAAGGACCCAAAAATGGCAGCTTACCGCAATGCCGTCCTAAAAATGTCAGCTCGGTTCGAAGGGCTGGAGTTTCACCATATAGCCCGAGAAAACAATCAAGCAGCGGACGTCCTGGCACGCATCGGAGCAAAACGCGATGTAGTCCCCCCCAACATCTTTTTGGAAAGATTGTTCAAGCCATCTGTATCATGGGAGGGGGAACCCGCAAATAACAGCCCGGACCCAGCCGCACCACTCGACGCCGAACAATCTGACACAATTGGAGGCTCTGCCAATGAAATTACACCTCCAGCCCACGTAATAATGGCGGTCATCGCCCCGTGGACAGAACCATTCCTAGCCTACCTTACTTGGCAGGAACTCCCGGAGGACCAAAACGAGGCCCGTTGCATAGTGCGGCGATCTAAAGCCTATAGAGTCCATGAGGGAGAGCTTTATAAGAAAAGCACTACCGGAGTCCTTCAAAGGTGCATCTCCGAAGAGGACGGGCGGAACCTTCTGGCTGAAATTCATGCCGGACTCGGTGGTCACCACGCCACTGCTCGGTCCCTTGTTAGCAAGGCTTTCCGTACAGGCTTTTATTGGCCGACGGCCCGGGCAGACGCTCAGGACCTAGTCCAACGATGCGCTGGTTGCCAACTTTTTGCCAACCAAAGCCATATGCCACCCACCGCACTCCAAACTATACCCATCACCTGGCCTTTTGCGGTCTGGGGGCTTGACATGGTCGGACCCCTTAAAGGTGGGACCGATAGGAAAAAATACTTACTGGTCATGGTGGATAAATTCACCAAATGGATAGAAGCCAAGCCTGTTAAAATGGCCGAATCCGGACCTGTGATAGACTTCATATCCGGGGTTGTACACCGTTATGGCGTCCCCCACAGCATCATAACCGATAACGGTACAAACTTTACCGCCGACGAGGTAAAACTCTGGTGCAAAAACATGGGCATCAAGCTCGATTATGCTTCCGTCTATCACCCACAAACCAACGGCCAGGTCGAACGTGCAAATGGTCTTATCATGAGCGGCATTAAACCCAGACTGGTGCGGTCCCTCAAGGAATCTAACACGCATTGGGTAGAGGAGCTCGACTCCGTGCTATGGGGGCTGCGGACCACGCAAAATCGCACCACCGGATACACACCATTTTTTATGGTGTACGGCGCAGAGGCAGTTCTGCCCTGCGACATAATTCATGACTCACCTAGAGTGCGCATGTACGAAGAAAGAGAAGCCGAGCTTGATCGGCAGGACAACTTGGACGCCCTGGAGGAGGAGCGTGACGTGGCAAAAGCCCGTTCCGCATTTTATCAACAGCAGGCCCGAAGATATCAAAGCAGAGAAGTACGGGCCAAAAATTACAATGTTGGCGAACTAGTTCTACGCCTGCCGGATAAGAAAAAGGACAAACTCAAGCCCAAGTGGGAAGGTCCATTCATAATCGACCAAGTCCTGACTGGCGGGGCGTACCGCCTGCGAGATGCGTCGGATAACCGACTCGAGCCGAACCCGTGGAACGCCACCCGTCTTTGAAGATTCTATGCCTAGCGCCGAACTCTGTGTTCGTCTCCTTCCTCTGTCCATTTTTTTGCATTTTTCTGTCTTACATTTCTCTCCTTCCCCTCTTTTCTTTTATAGCCCTTAAAGGCTCATCTAGTGACGCGCCACTCGCGCTCATTAAACATGGGGGCTTCTTTAACAGAAGCTTATTTATACGGGCTTCACGCCCAACACATGCATCAAACTTCCGCATGTACCTTTTTCTTCACCATTATATGCATCTATATGACTTAAGTTTTGGCCAAGCTGGGTTGCCTGGCTCCTGTGCTTACCCCTACGTTCCCGATTGTTCGGCTAGGCGGTAAAGGGAGCACCTCTGCGATTGTTACTGCCGGGTCAGCCGGATGTGTACCTCAGACTCGGTGAAGCCGAAAGCTAGCGTTCTTAAGGGAATATTCGGTCGGTGAGATAAAAGATGATCTTTTTACTCATTTTATGCGCCCCCAGATGGTTTTTTTGCGTCTTTTTACGCAGTCCGGACATGCACTTTAGGGCATGCCTCCCAGCGAAAGGAACCCCTAACGGAACTATTCTCTCTGGAAGATGTTTCTTACTAACCATGTAATATAACATAACTAGTTGGGCACTTGTCTGATAAAGCACTAATGACCCCTACGCCTGGTCTCCACGCATACCATGGTTCTTATATAACCGCTATGGTATTCGGACACACTCCGGACCGTCAGGTCCCGAGGTTGAAGCGAAAAGGTCGGCAACGACAAACGATCTACAATCCGGCTAGAAGGCATTACACATGTCAATTCAAAATTACATAGTCATTCTGACTGATTGTATTCCTCTTCTATACCATCTAATAGGCTGTCTAATTTACAGTCCTGCTGGGAATACTTTGCGGCCAACTGTACTTGGCCATATACTAAGCTCACAAGGATCTCCTTCTCGTCAGGCCCCACTGGTCCGACCTCGGCCATGTGGTTTGGGTCAGACTTCGTAAAACGGGTCTTCACCATGGCCCAGGCTTCCCTAGCGCCTTGTCGGCAGGCCGATATCTTCCACAACCGGAAGCGCCGCCGAGCTCCCTTCAGCTTCTCCGCAAGCTCTCCAAGGCCCTCGGGCATGGAGTGGGCAGGCCATAAGGCTTGGGCAACACCTCGCATCGCCTGCCGAATTCGCTCGTGCAGTTGCATGAGTTCGGGAAGAAGGTCACCCGTAGAACCGGGCATCTCCTCTGCAGGACGACCTGTGAGCATACCTACAGACATTACTCTGTTAGTCGACTTCCTCGCCGAACTCTTTTTTTCAAAGTTCGTTCAAGCACTTACTGAATATGCCGCGTCGAAGACGCTGATTCTCCCTCATGGAGTCCGACAGCTGGCCACGAACATCTTTAAGTTCAACGTCCAGCCTGGTGTTGGCATCCTGAAGATCATTCTTCTCTCGCCTCACCTTTGTCAACGTACTCTCACCGGCCTTTAGCCGGCGTAAGAGTTGTTGCTTTTCCGGATCGAGTCCGGTGCCATCTGCAACATGATTTGTCAGATTTGCACCCACACCGCACAATACTAATCTTTCGAAGCGTATCTTACCTGAGGGGGTCTCTTTGGGCTCCCCTGCTGCGGCTAGTGCGGCCTCTAGTTGGGCCTTGCACTTTTCCAGCTCCTGGGACAGTACGGTATTCTTCTCTGTAAGAACCTGCTTATTAAATGATCCTTAAATCAGTTGCTCTAACTGTTTCAAGTCTCGGGGGCTACTGGTATATCTATATTTGAACAAAATTTTCTTACCCGTATGTCTTTTACATACTGCTCCGTGGCTCTGGCTAAACCATTTTGAGCGGCACGGAGGTACGCATCTCCCAAATTAAAGGCATCTAAAGCCTCTTGGGAGAAACAAGCGTCGTGTAGAACTGTCCGGCGACGCCTGTGGTTCATGGCACTCTCCACTTCAGAATTTGTGGTAGACAGCATGTCCGCATCCTCTGTCGGAGGAGCGTCCGGTGCGCGCCTTGTGCTCGCCTCCGCTTCCTGGCCAGACGTTGGAGCCTGGCTGGTGGGGGCGCGATTGGCAACCTCTCCGGATGTAGTCCGGCGAGGTCTCTTCGTTCTGAAGATAGCACGAACGTTAATATGCCCTGACAGAATAACACCAGGGAAACAGAGGGTGCGCTATACCTTTGCGCCGGCATCTCAGTCCGGACTGCATTCCTTTTTGCCCCGCGGGGTCCTGCGGCCCCTCGTTGGCTAGCCGCCGCAGGTTCGGCCTCCTGCCTCGGAAATCTCCCCTGCAAAACACGGTTGTTGTCAGAAACACCGGAATACGTGAGACTGGAATCTCTCTCAAGGGAATGAGACTCCGGTTTCTGTCACCTGGGAGGCCGGGATTAACCCTGGGTAATCAGCCGTGATGGCTACCAAGGTATTGTCCTTGCTTAGCTGATGGAACACCCCGTCGATAAGCTCCACCGATATGTCCGGGTCCTCTTCGGAGTCCGGATCAAGGGACCGTTCTGGGTCCTTGGGCTGTGGAGGGCGGCTGTTTATATCCTTTACCTCCTGTCGCAGTTCCTGCACTGAAGTCGTTAGACTACATATCTAACCGTGGGAGTATAAAACAGACGGGCAAGCACAATTATTCACTTACCCAACTTGGAGGATCGTACATAGTAAATCCGGCCTATGGATTGACACGGAGGACTCCTTTTCTCCCTTGTACAAAGAGGATAAGATCCTTACTAGGGCGGCAGCTGAGGCCGGCCCCTTACGACCGTAACGGGTGGCGTCATCCTCCCCGTTGAAATCCCACATGGTGTGGCCTCTATATTGAAGCGGCTGCACCCCTCGCATAATGCATGCGGCCATGACTCCAATCATGGTTAGTCCAGAATGAGCCAACAGTCTTATCCGGCCCATCAGGTAAAGGACGTCTCTGTCGCTTTTTTTCTGAGAGCTCTGCGAACGCCAGCTCAAGCGTTTCTTCAATGGGGCACTGTTGAACTCAGGGAGACCGACCCGGATAGGGTCCGGTAGCGGGACGTCATCTATGTAAAACCATTCCGAAGGCCAGTCCTCGGACGCCTTCTTTGGGGTTCCGGATAGGTATCCGGTCCTGGCGATGCGCCATACTTCGGCTCCGCCCACTTGGTATATAGACCCCTCTCGAGAACGGGGCACCAGGCAGAATAACCTCTTCCATAGCGCAAAATGAGCCTCAACGCCTAAAAATAGCTCGCAAAGGGCGACGAAACCCGCAATATGTAATACGGAGGTGGGCGTGAGATTGTGCAGCTGGAGGCCGTAGAACTCCAGAAGCCCGCGGAGAAATGGATGAATTGGAAACCCCAGTCCCCTTATTAGATAGGGGATGAGGCACACCCGCTCTCCTTTAGAAGGATTGGGGGTGCTCTCCGCTTGTTTTCCGCCATTGTAGGTGGCGAGACCGGCTCGAACCGGGACCATGTATGCCTGAGGGAGAAATCCCTTGGCCTGAAGCGACACTAACTCGCTATGCGGGATGGTGCAACTCTCCCAGTCCCCGGGTTTGGGACCAGAGGGGCGAGGGGAGGAGCTGCGACGGCTGGTCATGTTGGAATGGACCTTTGCTGGAAGCGCTCTGATGATAACTCGCGGAGAGGAGAAGATGTGGTTTGGACCTAAATCCCCATCCCGTTAAATAGGCGGCTCGTTTATACGGCTAGGGGCGTGGATGTAAAAATGCCCTGGCTTTTCGCATTTGTTTGACACGTGGAAGACGGCCATTATTGGGCGTGGGAGTCGAGGAGCGCTACATTACAAAAATCAGACATAATTCCTACAGGTACACAGGATTTGGAGAAGAACCCGCCTTGCAGTGCCGAACAATCTGCGCGTCGGACTCATCGTCATTGAAGCCTGGTTCGGGGGCTACTGAGGGAGTCCTGGATTAGGGGGTGTTCGGGTAGCCGGACTATACCTTCAGCTGGACTCCTGGACTATGAAGATACAAGATTGAAGACTTCGTCCCGTGTCCGGATGGGACTTTCCTTGGCGTGGAAGGCAAGCTTGGCGATGCGGATATTCAAGATCTCCTACCATTGTAACCGACTCTGTGTAACCCTAACCCTATCCGGTGTCTATATAAACCGGAGGGTGGTAGTCCGTAGGACATCAACTCCATATACAACAATCATACCATAGGCTAGCTTCTAGGGTTTAGCCTCCTTGATCTCGTGGTAGATCTACTCTTGTACTACCCATATCATCAATATTAATCAAGCAGGACGTAGGGTGTTACCTCCATCGAGAGGGCCCGAACCTGGGTAAAACATCGTGTTCCCTGCCTCCTGTTACCATCCGGCCTAGACGCACAGTTCGGGACCCACTACCCGAGATCCGCCGGTTTTGACACCGACAATCCCCGTTTCGACCGTAGCGCTCCAACACAAGTCTGTTTCCTCCGTTTTGCGGTACGTCACACCCCTCCCGATCAACAGGACCCCCATTTCGACCGTAGGAGGTCCGTTTCCTCCATTTTGAGGTATTCCAGACCCCTCCCGATGAACAGGATCCCGTTTCGAACGTGGCCAGTCGAACACAAGGCCGTTTCCTCCGTTCTGCAGTACGCCAGGCCTCGTTTCCATCGGTTGTTCCGTCCAAACCCTCCCAATGAACACGACGACGCATTCCGTTCTGACCCAGCCGGTTGGCTCCCCATGAACATGACGACGACGATGTTTCTCCGTTCCGACCCAACCATGTACACGAGCCCTGGCCATACGTACGCGCGAGTAGGCGTTCGAGACCCCGCCCGTATGTACGTACGTGGCCGTATTTACTTTCTTGCACCCTGGCCATTTATGTACGTGTACATGCTACGTGCGCGCCTCTAGTATGACACGTGCGCGCCTCTACATCAACCAGTATGTACGTACACGTTCGCGACCAGAATGACAATGCTACGTACGCTTCGACCAGGTGGGTCCCGACTGTCAGGCACTTCCTTGCGTGCGAAGATGTAGCTGGTGGGTCCCAGCAGTCAGGAGGAAAATCGTTTTTTCCCCGAACGCACTTCCTTGCATGCGAAGATGTAGCTGGTGGGTCCCAGCAATCAGGGGGAAACGTTCTTTTCGTGAAATACGGTGGCCCGTCCGATGGGTCCCCGATGTCAGCTGGAGGAGTAATTATTTTACGCGTAATAAGAAGGCACTTCCTTGCTGCGGCCGTGGACCCAGCTGCCAGCCTCTCCACGTATAGTCCACGTCCGATGGAAGCCATTCCTTGACCATGTTGACCACGCCGCGCCGATAGCACCAGGGCGGTGGACGGTGGCGAGGCCTAGGAAGGGGACGACGCGGAGCCAGGGAAGACGCGACAGTGGATGCCCACACGTAGAGGAGTACGAGGGTTCACTGGTTCGCTGCGGTGTGAGACTGTCGTCGCCGTAGAATAACAAGGGGTGTGGATGAGTAGAGGGATGGCCTGGCCAGCGGTGGGAATAGTAGCGGGCGGTGAGGCCTCCGCGACAGCACAGCCGACCACAGGAGGCAGGATCATGCGACACGACCGGCGCTGCTTTGGACGGCTGGAGCAACAAGACCAGAGGTTGAAGAAGCACTATGACCGTTGGATGGACATCGTACGGTCACTGGAGCTAGAATCGTTCATATTGACTAAGTTGACAAAGTACTTAGTCCCCGTCAACTTAGTAGGCCTACAAGTCAGCCTCCCACCAAGGTGGGTCCCAACTAGCAGGGGGAGTATTCATTTTTCTGCGTAATAAGGAGGCACTTCCTTGCGTGCGAAGATATAGCTGGTGGGTCCGACCTGTCAGCGGTGGGAACATTTTTTTCGTGAAATACAAAGACCCTTCTAGTGGGTCCCAGCTGTCAGGTGGAGGAATCATTATTTTGCGCGTAATAAGGAGGCATTTCCTTGCGTGCGGCCATGCACCCAACTGTCAGTCTCTCCACGCACAGTCTACTTCCGATGGTGTCGTTCGTTGACCATGTTGACCACTCCGCGCCGAGCGCATCCAAGGTGGTGGACGACGGCGAGGCCCCGGACAGCAACGAGCCGGAGATGGGAAAGCGCGGGAGTAGAGTCGCAGACGGAGAGGTGTATGAGGGTTAACTGGTTCTGGTGCGATGTGGTTCGGCAATCGGTGGAGAAGAACAGAAGGTGTGGAGGGGTGGAGGGATGGCCTGGCCAACGATGGAGTAGCGCTTCACAGCGAAGTGTGCTAAGCAGAGCTGCTAGCAGCAGGAGGCGGGAGCAGGTGGTCCCGGCGGCGCTGGAGGAAGAAGACGAGAGATTGAATATGAATGTCGGTTGTTGGATGTAAATCCAACGGCTAACGATGTCAGAATCATTTGTTGACTAAGTTGACAAGAACTTACATTGGCTTCGGCCTATTGGCCCACATTTCAGCCTCCAAAAATGTGGCACGTATTCAACCCATTTTTCAGAATTTACAGACTTTTTTTGCAGGGTAGAATTTACAGTCCATTTGATCTCTTTTTTTTTGAATTACAGTCCATTAGCTAGGCTGGGTGAACAAATAATGTAGCGTCCATGCGACCCATTTATGATTTTCCTAAAAAATTATAGGTCATTTGCACTTTCTCGAAATACACGATTTTACTGGGCTGAATCTAATTATAATGTTGGGGTGGGCGCAGCAATGTTATCAAAAAATAAACAAGGACTGAGCATTTTGTTATATATATATATAATAAGTGATTTATTATTACATTGGTCCTTAAATCTTACCAAGCTTTTATACACAATCATCAGGATTTTCGTTGCCAAAAAATATCCAAGATTTTATTGTTAAGAAATTATTTTTATAAGTTAACAAGATGTGGAATATTGTTTTCTTACATATATAAGTATCTGTTAAATATATGATGACAATAACAATAATATATAATAACATATAAAATAATTTAAATATATATAATATAGTTAGAAGGGAAATATAAGTTGGATCAGGCGTTCCTATTCTTATATAGAAAAATAGAATAGACCTCTGTGTTTTCTTTAAAAAAATACATAAATTGGATTGTCGATGTTTCAGGAAAAATAAAACCTCGGATGGAAGGTCCATATGCCGGTCGATACATGACGACCCTCAAGAAAATACAAACAGTCTTATGGACCTCCCATCCGAGGTCGTGGGCTGCGCATGTTAAAAAATAAAGCCTAGACAGGGCAGCCCAAAACCCAGCTGATACTTGCTCCCCCAGTGATAATAAATGATAACTGCCAGTTCCCCGGCTTCGTTGTGAATTTATCTCCTATAGTAACTATGTTGAAGCACCTAAAAAATGTAACTATGTTGACAAACCCGTGGGCCCCAATGTTAGTATAGCATTAGGAGGAAGTATTTTTTCGATGAGGCACTTGCTTGCCTACATCCATAGACCTGGTGGGTCTCAACTGTCCGCCTCTCCATGTAGAGTCCTCTCCAGATTCCTCTTATTTGTTCAGCATGTTCACAATGGCAGACAGCGGCGTCGCCGCGAGCGCACAAAGGCGCAGGAGGAGATCTGATAACCTGAGGAAATGACTTATTACTAACGAAACAACTGGACTAGCCCAGTGGCCGAGTGACACTACCCGACAGCTATTCCGCCCGGGTTCGATTCCACCTGTGCAGAGAAAATATCTCCAAATTAATTTTTTTGCCTCTGCCTTTATTGACATGGGGGTCCCAATTGTCATCTACGCACACCACGTCCTACACTTGCCAAAACTTTGTCCCTCGTTTTCTCTGTTTTTCGCACACTCGACATTGTGTGAGCATTTTGAAAATAACATATCTTTTTGACTGTGCATCATATGAAGATGTGCTATGCATGAATGTTGATCAGCATAATGTTAACTGGCTGGTAGTTCCAGTTTTGACCATGAATAAAACTTCCAGCATGATGTTAACACTGTTTGAAAAGGCCGTGTTAATATAAATGCTATGCCTCTGAAAGTTGCAGTTTCTTATGTGAAACTGAACTTGGAGTTTCTTATCTGAAACTGAAACTTGCAGTTTCTTCTCTAAGAATCACATTGCCTGCACTTTTATACTCCTATGAAACTACATTTTTAAGTGCTAAAAATAGATCTCTAGAATTGGTGCTTCTTTCAGAAAAGAGTACACCCCTACAAACTGCCAATATAAGCTACTAGTATTTTTTTAGTCTAAGCTACTAGTATTTGGTTAGAGGATTTGCTGCCGAGAAAGATCCGTCCACAGTGAGCGCCACACATCCCACTGCTACGTCTTGAGCTTGCGTTGGTTTTCCCCGAAGAGGAAGGGATGATGCAGCAGAGTAGCGTAAGTATTTCCCTCAGTTTTTGAGAACCAAGGTATCAATCCAGTAGGAGGCCACGCTCAAGTCCCTCGTACCTGCACAAAACAATAGCTACTCGCAACCAACGCGATTAGGGGTTGTCAATCCCTTCACGGTCACTTACGAGAGTGAGATCTGATCGATATAATATTTTTGGTATTTTTGGTATAAAGATGCAAAGTAAAAAGTAAAGGCAAAGTAAAAAAGCAAAGCAAGATTAAAGTGATGGAGATTGATATGATGAGAATAGACCCGGGGGCCATAGGTTTCACTAGTGGCTTCTCTCAAGAGCATAAGTATTCTACGGTGGGTGAACAAATTACTGTTGAGCAATTGACAGAATTGAGCATAGTTATGAGAATATCTAGGCATGATCATGTATATAGGCATCACGTCCATGACAAGTAGATCGAAACGATTCTGCATCTACTACTATTACTCCACTCATCGACCACTATCTAGCATGCATCTAGAGTATTAAGTTAAAAACAGAGTAACGCCTTAAGCAAGATGACATGATGTAGAGAGATAAATTCATGCAATATGAAATAAACCCCATCTTGTTATCCTTGATGGTAACGATGCAATACGTGCCTTGCTGCCCCTTCTATCACTGGGAAAGGACACTGCAAGATCAAACCCAAATCTAAGCACTTCTCCCATGGCAAGAACTACCAATCTAGTTGGCCAAACCAAACGGATAATTCGAAGAGACTTGCAAAGATAACCAATCATACATAAAAGAATTCAGAGAAGATTCAAATATTATTCATAGATAGACTTGATCATAAACCCACAATTCATCAGTCTCAACAAACACACCGCAAAAAGAAGATTACATCGAATAGATCTCCACAAGAGAGGGGGAGAACTTTGTATTGAGATTCAAAGAGAGAGAAGAAGCCTCCCGGGGAATGCCTCCCGGGGATGCCTCCCGGGGAATCCCCAAGCTTTGACTTCTTGGTGTCCTTGGATTATCTTGGGGGTGCCATGGGAATCCCCAAGCTTAGGCTCTTGCCACTCCTTGTTCCATAATCCATCAAAAGAATTCACCCAAAACTTGAAAAATTCACAACACAAAACTCAAAATAGAAAACTCGTGAGCTCCGTTAGTGAAAGAAAACAAAAGACCACTTCAAGGTACTGTAATGAACTCATTATTCATTTATATTGGTGTTAAACCTACTGTATTCCAACTTCTCTATGGATTATAAACTATTTTACTAACCATAGATTCATCCAAATAAGCAAACAACACACGAAAAACAGAATCTGTCAAAAACAGAACAGTCTGTAGTAATCTGTAGCTAGCGCAATATATGGAACCCCAAAAATTCCAAAATAAATTGCTGGACGTGAGGAATTTATCTATTAATAATATGCAAAAAGAATTAACTAAATAGCACTTTCCAAATAAAAATGACAGCAGTTCTCGTGAGTGCTAAAGTTTCTGTTTTTTACAGCAAGTTCAACAAGACTTTCCCCAAGTCTTCCCAACGGTTCTACTTGGCACAAACACTAATTAAACACAAAAAACACAACCAAAACAGATGCTAGATAATTTATTTATTACTAAGCAGGAGCAAAAAGCAAGGAATAAAAATAAAATTGGGTTGCCTCCCAACAAGCGCTATCGTTTAACGCCCCTAGCTAGGCATAAAAGCGAGGATAGATCTAGGTATTGCCATAATAGTAAGATAGATTATTAAAACTCATTTCATATTCTCTATGTTCGGCAGCAAGTTTTCTTTGAGGCAAGCAAAAGTAATTAAAAGGACTAAATTTAACGGGACAAAAGTCCCCAAGATCAACCTTGGGAGGTATAGGTTCCTCCTTTGGTCCTTCATAATGCACAACCAATTCATCATTATAAGCATTCTTTTGACAGAACTTTGTAAGCCTATATTCAAGAGAATATCCTAGTTCATTATTTCGAATAGCCAAATCATCATTAAGTTCAGAAATTCTATCAACTAAAACATTGGTAGGAACCCTTTCTCTAAGATTTTCATTGAAAGCAACATAATCTAGAGATTGAAAACACATTATTTCTTCTTGATCAAAGAGGATAGCCTCTATGGGAGGACGGCAAGCGTCCACCCTATAATGCGCAAAGATTTTTTTGGCTTCTTTTATTATGAATCTAAACTCATGAGCCAAAAAGATAGTAGCGGCATGCTTAACAGAAGAATTCTCAATATTAGAAAATTCCAGAAAAATCCTTTGTATAGAAGGATGCATGTGCATGAATTGTCTTTCAAGTTCAACTACAAGCATGGCAATAGCGTCCACAAGACTACTAGTTCTGTGAAGGATAGAACTACCCATAGAAGGTAAAGCACCGGCACAAGTAAAGAAATCTTGAATAACTCCTTTTCCAATAATATTACCACTACCAACACGGAATTTTTTTGTATGAAAGATGGTAGGTTCTTTAGCAGGAGCATCAGAATTTTCCATGATATTGTTATCGCCCATATTGGCGATAACTTCCCCAATTTCAGACATAACGACAAGCAAGCAAACTAGCACACGAGCAGACAAGAGCAAGCGGGCAAAAGAGGCAAATAGAGAGGGAGGATAGAGAGAGAGAGGGCGAATAAAATGGCAAGGGTGAAGTGGAGGAGAGGAAAACGAGAGGCAAATGACAAATAATGTAATGCGAGAGATAGGGATTGTGATGGGTACTTGGTATGTTGACTTTTTGCATAGACTCCCCGGCAACGGCGCCAGAAATCCTTCTTGCTACGTCTTGAGCTTGCGTTGGTTTTCCCCGAAGAGGAAGGGATCATGCAGCAGAGTAGCATAAGTATTTCCCTCAGTTTTTGAGAACCATGGTATCAATCCAGTAGGAGGCCACGCTCAAGTCCCTCGTACCTGCACAAAACGATAGCTACTCGCAAGCAACGCGATTAGGGGTTGTCAATCCCTACACGGTCACTTACGAGAGTGAGATCTGATAGATATAATATTTTTCGTATTTTTGATATAAAGATGCAAAGTAAAAAAGTAAAGGCAAAGTAAAAAGCAAAGCAAGATTAAAGTGATGGAGATTGATATGATGAGAATAGACCCGGGGGCCATAGGTTTCACTAGTGGCTTCTCTCAAGAGCATAAGTATTCTACGGTGGGTGAACAAATTACTGTTGAGCAATTGACAGAATTGAGCATAGTTATGAGAATATCTAGGCATGATCATGTATATAGGCATCACGTCCATGACAAGTAGATCGAAACGATTCTGCATCTACTACTATTACTCCACTCATCGACCACTATCTAGCATGCATCTAGAGTATTAAGTTAAAAACAGAGTAACGCCTTAAGCAAGATGACATGATGTAGAGAGATAAATTCATGCAATATGAAATAAACCCCATCTTGTTATCCTCGATGGTAACGATGCAATACGTGCCTTGCTGCCCCTTCTATCACTGGGAAAGGACACTGCAAGATCAAACCCAAATCTAAGCACTTCTCCCATGGCAAGAACTACCAATCTAGTTGGCCAAACCAAACGGATAATTCGAAGAGACTTGCAAAGATAACCAATCATACATAAAAGAATTCAGAGAAGATTCAAATATTATTCATAGATAGACTTGATCATAAACCCACAATTCATCAGTCTCAACAAACACACCGCAAAAAGAAGATTACATCGAATAGATCTCCACAAGAGAGGGGGAGAACTTTGTATTGAGATTCAATGTAGCGGCCCGACCCGAATGGATCAAGTCCTACAGTCAACATGTGCTCTGGGCTTCCAAATGGTCTTGCCAGTTTGTAGGGTCACGTCCTACAGTCAACATGTGCTCTGATACCATCTTGTAGCGACCCGACCCGAATGGATCAAGTCTCTGTGCTTACGTGTCATCCCTGGATCGGTATGCTGACACACACAGTACTCGAAGGATTTATAACAGAGGTAAATCACATGTATAAAGTAACGTAAATACTATTACCTCAATCCATATAGCGGAAGCAACAAGGTTGTGGATTCCCATCAACACCAACGGCAAAGTTGAGTGTAGAAATCGTAACCCTAACGTATCACTTACTCGTCGTAAGAAACCTGCAACATAAGACGTTGCAGCCCGAAACGGGTCAGTACATTGAATGTACTGGCAAATTCACACCATAGAGAAAATGATGAACAATGGCTATCACTATATGCATATATGGCTGGTGGAAAAGCTCTATGGTTATAAGGTTTTTGCGTAAAGCCAATTTTTCCCTACTGCAAAGGAATAAGATTAATTACTATCAAGGTGGTTGTGAAACATCGAGAATGGTTGACAGCATTCTCAATCCCAATTAAAAATAATTAAAACCCAACAACATTAATTAGAAGGAACATGTTGAGATTCACATGATATTCAAGTACTAGATACTCAAGTTGTCCATAACCGGGGACACGGCTAATCATGATTAGTTTGTACACTCTGCAGAGGTTTGCGCAATTTTCCCCACAAGACTCGATCGCCTCCGTTTGGTTTCCCGCACTACAGGGTGTTTGAGAAGACGGATGACCGAGACATAGTCTTTCAGAAGCGCTAGCACCTTACATGTGGGGTAGACCGTACCACCTACAACCCCTACATCTGCTAGTCCACCCCGTAAGAGTTCGCACTACTTAGTCAACTACGCCAGAGCCCATAATGGCTTGTGGCTGCACACGGAAGTTTCTAGCATGAAAGATCTTATGATCCCTTTGAGCCTGGGTGGCGGTCCGAAAAAAAACAGGAAAGTCCTGATAGACATCAGGTGCCTCAATCCACCCAGATGTGTGTTTAAGTTGCCACCTTAGATAAACCATTAAAATTATCAACTCACATCTGTCATGGAATATCACTCACCCAATCCACGTCTACTAGCATAGCATGACATAATAAGCAAACGTAGAAGTAACTCCCAAAGGTTTCATAATAATAATACAGGTGATAGGTACTACCTCATCTACTTCCCATCCCACAATTTAATTAGATCCTAATCATGCAATGCGTGAGGATTGATCTAATGCAATAAAACATGGGTTGTAGAAAGGTATGATCAAAGTGTGAACTTGCCTGCAATGTTGATGAAGATGATTCGCACTCAAAAACTCTCGATAGATCTACTCGTCACACTCCGGTCAATCTATCGTAAGCAGACAATAGTAACCACACAATAAGTACTCATCTAATGCACAAGTAAAACTCGAACGAGAGAACGAACCAGAAGGTTCAACTTAAGAACTCCGGTTGCAAAGAAAGAACGAACTGAACAAACGACGGAAAACAAACGGCGGAAGAAAACAAATCGGTTCTAGCAAGTTGAAACTAGGTCAAATTTTACCGGGGCAAAAACTTGTTTAAGTTGGTTAGACGGAACGGCGGTTTCGAAACGAAACTCCAGGCGCTTGAATCACCTGATTCTGAAAAACGAGCGAGAAGATAAACTAGAACGAAGATCGGATCTGAGATCGCGATCGCGGAATAAATCCGACGAAAAGAAAGAGACGAACGGTTAAACGAACGGGCGTCGTTAGCCGGGAATAATCGGTGATCACGTTCGTTGAGACGAACGGTCCGAAAGAAGAATGAAAACCGATCTAGGGTTTTCGGAAAAGAAACCGAAACGAAGAAAACGGAAAACCGATCTAGGGTTTCGGAAAAGAAACCGAAACGAAGAATCGGAGAGAAAAACCGGAAAAGAAAACCAAAACGGTTTCTTTTAAAAGAACCGAACCGCGGGGAAGAAAAAGAGAGGCGCGGGGCTACCTCCGGCGAGGCGGGGCGAACGGTGGCGACGGCGGCGTGCTAGGGCGGCGGCGGCGGCGCTATAGGGGCGGCGGCGGCGGGTGAGGGGCGCGGGGTGGGGCGCGGCTTGAGGAGGAGAGGGGGTTTGGGTTTTTGGTGTGAGGAGAGGGGGGTGTGGGGGTATTTATATTGGTGAGGGGAGAGGAGACTTGGGGTAGGGGACAAGAAATAGAGTAGGAAAAAGAGTCCTAGAAGAAAAAAAAGAAAACGGAACAAAGGAAAGAGGGGGGGGGGGCTAAAGACTTGGCCAAGGGGCAAGGGAGGGGCGGCCGGCTCCTGGAGTCCCGCTGGGACTCGGCGAGCGAGGCTCCTGGCGCTAGCGCACAGGGAGCTGGGGCGGCGGCTGGCCTGGGCCTTGGCCCGGCTGGCCTGGCTCTTTTTTTTTATAAATAATTCCGCGTGCAGAAAAACAAAGAAAAAGAAAAGTAAACGAACTCCAAAAATTCTAAAGTAAATTTTCCCCGACTCCTAAAAATGAGCCGAACAAAATGAACTTTTCTCCGGACGTAAAATGCAATTTTCGAAAACGCGCATTTTTCCCTATCCAAAGAAAAACAAACAAACACCGGAAAACGAAATTTGATCTATTTATCAAATCTTCATTTTTCCTATATTTTGGGAAAGTCATATTATTCCCTCTCTCATATTTTGATATTGGAAAAATAATTGAAGATGAAATAAATAAATCAAATGATCCTCTTTTCAAATTCGAGAAAACTCTCAAATATGAAAATAACGAAATCTCCAACTCTCTCCGAAGGTCCTTGAGTTGCGTGAAATTTCTAGGATCGACCAAAATGCAAGAAAATAAGATATGCATGATGATCTAATGTATAACATTCCAAATTGAAAATTTGGGATGTTACAAACCTACCACCCTTAAAAGGAATCTCGTCCTCGAGATACGGAGAGGCTAGCAAGAAAAGGTTGGGGTTTGGGGGTCTTCTCAAAATCCATCGATCATCGCACGGTGTCTGGGGTGCTACCACCCTTAGAAGCATGGTTACGGTTCCATCAAAACTCATATACTCCATCCTTATTCTTGACAGTGCCGTCTTCTCAGATCGTAAGGATAATTCCTTATCCGGGCTCTTCCGGTAGTGGCATAACCTTTTCCTCAATTCTTCTGTCCTTTCATCTTGGTAAGGTTATTCCGAGACTGGGTCTTCTTAGCTAACGGGTCGGGCGCAAAAACTAAACAACTATCGATATCTCATGGTGGTCAACAATTTGTGGTTTCTCCTGCAGGAAATGGGTCTGGGTTGATCCTCACCGTATAATCTACGGTTGGCAAAGCTGTCGTGTACAGGGGAGAAATACCTATACCATTCTAAGGTTTAACAAGGTTTAATATCGTCGTCTCTCTACTATAGGTAAGTCACTCAGATTTACCATTCCATACAGCAAGGCGAACAATAAGAGTAAGTCGGTATGGTGATCAATCCATCCCGCACCCAAATCATTACCTTATATACAGTTTAGCGAATCTCGCATTCTAACACTCGGTCATCCTCACAAGCATTGCAGAATTTCTCTTGTCAATGAACCAAGTTCGGATAAATCCATAGATTCCGCAAGCCAAACAAACATCTATCGTTCCTTCACTACTCTCAGGTTTTGCGTTACTCCTATAAGATCGTCTATCGATAAGGGCATATCCTCTTCCAGGGTTTTTCCTTCAGCAAGAGTGTGCTTGCTTCTTGGAAGGTCTTGTGGCCTGTGGGTTATGGCACACCTCATCACTTGTAGTCCTTGAACTTATCATCGGGCAACTGATCATTGTTCCAACTTCCTAGTATTCTTAAATCCATCCAATTGTACTGTCTTCCTTCCTTCTATTGGCACCAAACCAAGACGTGAGTACTCAGACTTGTCATGGGGTTGCCATTGCTCCATATTACCAACATCATACCTCCTTTATATCCAATAGTTCTTCATCTCTTCATCCTCGTGGGATTTCCCACATACCGAGGTAAAAACTTATACTTATGGAGTCCGTATTCCACTTCGTGGAACATCATTATCCTTTCCAGGGTCAAGCGTCCTTACAGGGGAATATTGGCCATCACTGCATGGCACTTCTTCAACTGGGAAACGTGAAACACATCTTGAACTCCTGACAGTCCTTCGGGTAACTCAAACTTGTAGGCCACTTTTCTCATACGCTCCAAAACTCGGTATGGTCCTACAAATCTCGGGGCTAACTGTCCCTTAACTCCAATCCGTTTAACTCCTCGCATAGGGGACATGTGAAGACATGCTCTATCTCCAATCTCATAGACTACCTCCTTGAGTTTTTGAGTCTACATAACTCTTCTGCCTGGACTGAGCTACCTTCAGTCTATCTTGAACATTCCCTTCTGACTCCTTGATCACATTTGATCCAAAAAACTGACGGTCTCCAACTTCATCCCACATACTCTTGGGGTATCACACATATCGAGACAAAACTCGTATTCATTTTGTCCGAAATCCACTCAGTGGAGTATGCTTATCTTTTCCAGGGGTCAACGGTTCTTACAGGGTACTACCACCCTTAAAATGCTCCAATATTTTATAGACCATATTTCTCATATCCTCAAAAATGTTCAACATCTTTCCTCATAGAGTAACTCATAAAATCCAAATCAGTACCAACACTGCTAATTTTATTGATTCTCAAATTATTACAATCTCCTGTTTTTTTTCCATTACATGCCTCAACTCAACACCTCAATATAAAGGAAAATGTCCTCACTACTACGACTATATTTCTTCTGTTACAAACTCAACTACTTATCACAAGTCTCCTTCTCCTTCGGACAATCTCTGGCAAAGTGCGCTGCTTTATTACAACTAAAACATATTACTTCTGACAAGTATCGAGGTTTCCTTTTTGGGCATTTGTTGAGGTAGTGCCCTGACTCCTTGCACCCATAACAGATGACATGACTCAGATCCTTCCCGGAATCGAATCTACTTCTCTTTTTGGACTTTTCCATTCCAATCAGGGCTTCTATTTCCTGTGGGTCATACTCTACTTCCTCAGCCGGGAATTCTACTAGATTCCCATTCATACAATTCTGGGAGATGTGTCCTTCTTCTCCACATGAATAGCAAGATTTAGTGCAGGGTTTACTCGGGTCCTCTTTAGGTGTGTCTTCCACATCTTCCTTCATCACGGGTTCTTCTAAAATTTCCATGAGGGCTCCTTTCATTACTTCGTTCTTCTGCTGGATGGTTCGTTGTACCATGGGGTAAATGTGACACTGAGCAGGATAGTGGGTAGTCCCTTCACACAAGAAACAAGTGATCTGCCTAGTTGGGAATTCTTCAGCTAGGTGACTTCCTTCACAGTTAGGGCATTCATCCTTGTGTTCTTTATGGTTGTGTCCTATTTCTCCACAAAGCTTGCATGGATAAGTTTTCTTCATATCCTTTCCATAAGGCTTCAATTTCTGGGACAAAAACTGAGACTTTAGCAAAGTCAACTTAAATTCTTTCCAAGTGGTTACTCCTTGCCATCCATTGATGGTTTGGTACATCCTCCACCAAGTAGCAGCACCTCTTTCAAAGCATTGAAGAGCATGCTGGGCCATATCCTTTCCGACTATAGGGTTGTTCTCCATATGATCCTCCATGTTCTGAATCCATCGGTCTGTCTCCAATTGACTCATCGGTCCAGAAAATACAAACTCATCTCCATTCATCCTCTATTGGGTCCAAGGGTTTTGGGGTGAGATAAGAGAGATCAAGAGGGAGGGATGCACACAATACAAACAATGGTTTTGAAAAGACAGATTTTATTTGTGGCCGTCGAGAAAACATCAAACAAATGACAGCTCACAAACGTCGCATCTAATGTAGGTATAAAACAGGGGTTTGGTCTGCTAAGGTCATCGTTGCCAAACTCTTCAAGTTTTGTTCCTGTCTTCGATGGCTTCTTTCGATCATGCTTGTCTTTCTCAAATCCTTTTGCCAGATCTTCTCTGTTGACGCGAAGTCCCTCGCGACATCCTTTAATATTCTGGCGTTGCATTTCAAACTTCTGGTTTCAACATCCTTGGCATGAACCATGGTCATACTGTCCTTTAGTTCTTGACAATTCTCCGGTATCTCGAGGTTGTAGCTCCTCCAGCTTGGCTACTCTCATCTTCAGGATCCTGAGTTCCTCATGAAATACTTCCTTGTCTAATATGACTCCCTGGAGCTCCATTTTTAAACTTCTTGATGTACTACTCCAGATCCTGGTGATACACCGGCTAGGGCTAAAACTTCATCTTATGATAGGTGCTCCCTCAGCCTTCTTCCATCAAATCCACTCTGATGAAATGCATCCTTGACTCAGCACGGTGACAATAGCATCAGCGGCGATGACATCACGGATAACCGTGTTTCTGCTCTTGTCATTTCCATGAGCTATCTCTCCACAGTTGATATCTCCTGCCTTAGGGTTTTCCTTGACAAATCCTTGAGTTCTTAACTCTACATGCTCCGGTCTTTCTCCAACACACCTTGATCTCGGGTATTGACAACTTCCATAATCTGTCAAGTTCCATAAGGGTAGCCTTCCTAGGTCATATAGATCTGGGAATTCTTCAGAGCCTTCAATTCTCCTAGTCTTCGGAGTCTTCAACCGTTGTAGTTTCCATTATTCAGATGCACAGTAAAATCCTCTTCATTCCAAATGGTCTTACTTGTCTGATATCCTGTACTTCTTGGAGTGGTCTCATCAATCGAATCTTCGAGTGGTCAAAAGGAAAAAGGGATATGGTCTCACTAAAAAGGAATTTTCGAATAAGCTCAGAAGAGAAGAGAGGTAAAAGTTCTTTTTGAAAGGGAAAGTTGTAGAGAAAAATCTTTGCTATGGGCTTGCCAGTTTGTAGGGTCACGTCCTACAGTCAACATGTGCTCTGATACCATCTTGTAGCGACCCGACCCGAATGGATCAAGTCTCTGTGCTTACGTGTCATCCCTGGATCGGTATGCTGACACACACAGTACTCGAAGGATTTATAACAGAGGTAAATCACATGTATAAAGTAACGTAAATACTATTACCTCAATCCATATAGCGGAAGCAACAAGGTTGTGGATTCCCATCAACACCAACGGCAAAGTTGAGTGTAGAAATCGTAACCCTAACGTATCACTTACTCGTCGTAAGAAACCTGCAACATAAGACGTTGCAGCCCGAAACGGGTCAGTACATTGAATGTACTGGCAAATTCACACCATAGAGAAAATGATGAACAATGGCTATCACTATATGCATATATGGCTGGTGGAAAAGCTCTATGGTTATAAGGTTTTTGCGTAAAGCCAATTTTTCCCTACTGCAAAGGAATAAATTTATTTAACTATCATGGTGGTTGTGAAACATTGAGAATGGTTGACAGCATTCTCAATCCCAATTAAAAATAATTAAAACCCAACAACATTAATTAGAAGTAACATGTTGAGATTCACATGATATTCAAGTACTAGATACTCAAGTTGTCCATAACCGGGGACACGGCTAATCATGATTAGTTTGTACACTCTGCAGAGGTTTGCGCACTTTTCCCCACAAGACTCGATCGCCTCCGTTTGGTTTCTCGCACTACATGGTGTTTGAGAAACGGATGACCGAGACATAGTCTTTCAGAAGCGCTAGCACCTTACATGTGGGGTAGACCGTACCACCTACAACCCCTACATCTGCTAGTCCACCCCGTAAGAGTTCGCACAACTTAGTCAACTATGCCAGAGCCCATAATGGCTTGTGGCTGCACACGGAAGTTTCTAGCATGAAATCTTATGATCCCTTTGAGCCTGGGTGGCGGTCAGAAAAAAAACAGGCAAGTCCTGATAGACATCAGGTGCCTCAATCCACCCAGATGTGTGTTTAAGTTGCCACCTTAGATAAACCATTAAAATTATCAACTCACATCTGTCATGGAAATATCACTCACCCAATCCACGTCTACTAGCATAGCATGGCATAATAAGCAAACGTAGAAGTAACTCCCAAAGGTTTCATAATAATACAGGTAATAGGTACTACCTCATCTACTTCCCATCCCACAATTTAATTAGATCCTAATCATGCAATGTGTGAGGATTGATCTAATGCAATAAAACTGGTTGTAGAAAAGGTATGATCAAAGTGTGAACTTGCCTGCAATGTTGATGAAGATGATTCGCACTCAAAACTCTTGATAGATCTACTCGTCACACTCCGGTCAATCTATCGTAAGCAAACAATAGTAACCACACAATAAGTACTCATCTAATGCACAAGTAAAACTCGAACGAGAGAACGAACCAGAAAGTTCAACTTAAGAACTCCGGTTGCAAAGAAAGAACGAACCGAACAAAAACGGAAAACAAACGGCGGAAGAAAACAACTCGGTTCTAGCAAGTTGAAACTAGGTCAAATTTTACGGCAAAAACTTGTTTAAGTTGATTAGACGGAACGGCGGTTTCGAAACGAAACTCCAGGCGCTTGAATCACCTGATTCCGATAAACGAGCGAGAAGATAAGACTAGAACGAAGATCGGATCTGAGATCGCGATCGCGGAATAAATCCGACGAAAAGAAAGAGACGAACGGTTAAACGAACGGCGTCGTTAACCGGGAATAATCGGTGATCACGTTCGTTGAGACGAACGGTCCGAAAGAAGAACGAAAACCGATCTAGGGTTTTCGGAAAACGAAAAAGAAAACGGAAAACCGATCTAGGGTTTCGGAAAAGAAACCGAAACGAAGAATCGGAGAGAAAAACCGGAAAAGAAAACCAGAACAGTTTCTTTTAAAAGAACCGAACCGCGGGGAAGAAAAAGAGAGGCGCGGGGCTACCTCCGGCGAGGCAGGACGAACGGTGGCGGCGGCGGCGTGCTAGGGCGGCGGCGGCGGCGCTATAGGGGCGGCGGCGGCGGGTGAGGGGCGCGGGGTGGGGCGCGGCTTGAGGAGGAGAGGGGGTTTGGGTTTTTGGTGTGAGGAGAGGGGGGGTGTGGGGGTATTTATATTGGTGAGGGGGAGAGGAGACTTGGGGTAGGGGACAAGAAATAGAGTAGGAAAAAGAGTCCTAGAAGAAAAAAAAGAAAACGGAACAAAGGAAAGAGGGGGGGGGGGCTAAAGACTTGGCCAAGGGGCAAGGGAGGGGCGGCCGGCTCCTGGAGTCCCGCTGGGACTCGGTGAGCGAGGCTCCTGGCGCTAGCGCACAGGGAGCTGGGGCGGCGGCTGGCCTGGGCCTTGGCCCGGCTGGCCTGGCTCTTTTTTTTATAAATAATTCCGCGTGCAGAAAAACAAAGAAAAAGAAAAGTAAACGAACTCCAAAAATTCTAAAGTAAATTTTCCCCGACTCCTAAAAATGAGCCGAACAAAATGAACTTTTCTCCGGACCTAAAATGCAATTTTCGAAAACGCGCATTTTTCCCTATCCAAAGAAAAACAAACAAACACCGGAAAACAAAATTTGATCTATTTATTAAATCTTAATTTTTCCTATATTTTGGGAAAGTCATATTATTCCCTCTCTCATATTTTGATATCGGAAAAATAATTGAAGATGAAATAAATAAATCAAATGACCCTCTTTTCAAATTCGAGAAATCTCTCAAATATGAAAATAACGAAATCTCCAACTCTCTCCGAAGGTCCTTGAGTTGCGTGAAATTTCTAGGATCGACCAAAATGCAAGAAAATAAGATATGCATGATGATCTAATGTATAACATTCCAAATTGAAAATTTGGGATGTTACATTCAAAGAGAGAGAAGAAGCCATCTAGCTACTAACTATGGACCCGAAGGTCTGAGGTAAACTACTCACACTTCATCGGAGGGGCTAGGATAATGTAGAGATGACGGCCCTCTTCCGGCGGAGCTCTGGAACAGGCCCCAAGATGGGATCTCGTGGATACAGAAAGTTGCGGCGGTGGAATTAGGTTTTTGGCTTCTGTTCTGATCGTTTGGGGGTACGTGTGTTTATATAGGAGGAAGGAGTACGTCGGTGGAGCACTGAGGGGCCCACGAGGCAGGGGGGCGCGCCCTAGGGGGGGCGCCCCCCGCCCTCGTGACCGCCTCTTTTGTTCCTTGGCATAGGGTCCAAGTCTCCTGGATCACGTTCGGTGAGAAAATCACTTTCCCGAAGATTTTATTACGTTTGGACTCAGTTTGATATTCTGTTTCTCCGAAACACTGAAATAGGCAAAAAAACAGCAATTCTGGGCTGGGCCTCCGGTTAATAGGTTAGTCCCAAAAATAATATAAAAGTGGAAAATAAAGCCCAATATAGTCCAAAATAGTAGATAATATAGCATGGAGCAATCAAAAATTATAGATACGTTGGAGACGTATCACCCACTGATGGTGGGGGATGCCAATGCTTAGATGGAGCAGGGTTGGTGTCGGTAATTTTTACTTTGCATCTCGCACTCTGCATATATGTCGGTTCCATCCGTACATTTGTGCAGTTCCACCAAAATGCAGCTGAATAACCCTGTTTGCACAGATAATGAAAATGTGTGATTAGATTATAGTGGCTCTAGTTGATGAAACATACACTAATAAACAGAAGAAAATATTACATCATACTGGAAATCGACCCAAGTCTCCCCGATACACCTTCTGCCAGTGATGAACATCAGTGTACAGCGGTAGTACAAGGAGGGCCCTTGAGACATTCAAATCTCTATTTTTGTGAAGATCAACTAAAATTAAGCACCCCAGTTTGCAAAAACGCTTAAACATTAACAATGGGACTAGTTGATGAAACATACATTAACAAAGAGAAGCACTTTCTTTATCTACACTGGAAATGAAACAATAGAGAGGACACTCTCTCTATTTTAACTGTATTATTACTTCATTTTATCAGTGACACTAGGGTCGAGCAGGTGGCAAACGAGGTGTACCGTGCGTCGCAAGGATGAAGGCTGGGGGTGCTTAGACTAGGATGCTGAAGCTGGCTCTTTCAGTCCCTATCTCCCCCCTGATGTTTCTGTGGTAGCATTTGGGTTATAATCCAAACTTGGTCGAGCTGGTGCTGCGTCCCCCCTACCTGCCTAGCTTATGTGGCAAACTTGTCTCCTGCTAGTACTCAGTCCGTTCTAGTAGTAGTTGCATAACTGCCCGTTTACACTGAGATGTTGTCGGATAATGGTTCTCTATGGTTGGGTTTCTTTAATGAAATTAGAGGGAACCCCCCTCTTTCGATATATAAAAAAAATAGTGGCACTAGCGGTGCCAAAACATTGCCTCAAATTAATAGTGCCACTAGATTAAGGTGCAAAATAATAACATTACTACTTTATCATGGCAGTGCCAAAACAGAAGCACAAGAGCAGGATCAACATGCAGGATCTTTGGCAAACGGTCAGACCAAAAAGGAACATACCTCGTGATGGGAACCATATCTGCAGTCAACACCATCATAGAAGGGATGACACCAGTCACCAACATGGATGATTCAATTCATGGGACCTTTTGGTGCTGTTCACCTAAAATGAAGCAATGTCCCATGAGCTAGCAGCTTCTTCTTCTTCTTTTTTAAGAAAAGGGCTCCAGCCCTGGTTCCATTTCCATCAGAAAACGAAACCCACAGAGCTTCTTCATTAGTTGCAATAAAATTGAGCAACATCAAGGTTGGCCGTGAAGCTCCTGGAGAGTAGGCGGACCAGGACAGTTGCATCTCTAACGAAAATAAGCAACTTATCTTCATGGGAAATTTAGCAGGACATGAAAAAAAGTGCCATTGATTCATATTACTGGAGGCATTACATTGAAAACAACATTGGTTTAACGTGTCCTTACTTTTAACAGTGCGACTGCTACATTTTACCAGTGGCATTACATAAGAGCGGCTCGGGGCAACAAACATCAGAAGAGGATATCTGGGTTGGTCCCATTTTTATTCGGTATATAGCCACCTTATACCGTGTGAGGCTAGCAAATCTAGTGCTGGACTTACTCTGTTGACTTGTCCCCTAGTCCCCACTTTCTTTCCTTTTTCAACCAATAGATCAGGTTTATATTGAGTTTGTAATGCGTTCCCTTTATTTCCCTATTAGACCTAGAGACTAGTTGGGTAGCCAGTCTCTACTACTTTTCGCCCCCATTATTTCCTCTTTCGACCAAGTCCTAGATTCAGGTAACAAATCTTCCCCCACCCCACCCCCTTTCTTCCTTGTTTGAACCAAGTACTACTAGATTCGAGTGCATGAACTAGTTTTACCTCTTAATAGTAAAAAATTAGGTGGTTTTCGAACAGCCGATCGATCCTATCTACACGAGGGGACCTGAGAAATAGTAAAAGATACAAATGCAGCAACGTCAGGAGCTCGGGAAGTAGAGCAAGGCCGGTTTCGAAGGAAGTTATACCTGAGGGTCGTCAGGATGTCGCTAGGTGGGCGGCGGGAGGCCGGATCTGCCCACACTACGGCAGCGAGGAAGAAGGGGTGGGAGGCCCTCCCTCGCCAGCGATGCTTGGGAGAGAACGGCAAGGCACGCTGATCGGGACACACCGGCAGTGGGTAAGAGCCGTCGCCGAGGACGACTGCGTGAACATTGCACCTTCTCACCTTCCTTGGCGGAGAGGATCCGGCTGGATCTGTGACCAGCGGTGAGTAGAGAGAGAGTGTGTGGCCACCGCTGTCGTGTTTAGATCTGGAGAGGACAAGACAGTGTGAAGAGAGCAACACTAGCAAGCAAGCGCGGAGGCTCCTGTCTATATAGTGGAGTACTAGTTTTCTTTTGTCTACCGGCCGGAGCCGGCTTGACCTCGGCAATGACTGTTGATAAGTCTTCATGCACGTGCCCCAGAGGCGTAGTTGTCGTCATTTTGATCTGAAGCACCGGATTATAACATATAACACGAAAAAATGCCACATGACACGAAATCATAACCTCACTGCCCAAAGGAGACAAGATGAATCCTGACGGACAAACTAGACAAGGATCAAAGCTCGAATTAAAGATAAACTCATAGAAAAGGGGTCCATCGATAGATGTCCTAATTAACATAGTCGGCTTGACCTAGATGACAGCCGAGTAGTCTTCATGCATGTCTGCTGGAGTCTGGTCACATGCATGGACGAACTGATCTTCCGTGTCTTGCAGAGATTGTCCAGGTACCAACGTATCTACTACTTCTATTAACTCACCCAACTTGCGGGGCCGGGGAGTGTGCCTATGGTCGGTTCTCAATTGCGGTCCCACATGTGTGTTCAAACGCAATATGACGCGCGTTCCATTCGGAGAGCGGTGTGCCAGACCGACCGACCGTCTGGGGTGCGACGTGAATGCGACGGGGGTGCTGTATACTCCGTACATGCGTACCGCCGTTTTCTTGAGGCTTTGCTCCATGGCACAATCCATGGATACAAAATTAGTATACCGTACTATTTAAAAGTCGAGGGCGGGGCTTTTCCCGCGTGGTAGGCGGGGAAGTTCCGCCTAGTCGGTTCGACAGAGACGCGAGAAGATGAGGGAGTAGGCTGCTGCAAACGTGGGGCTGTGTGATTTGATAGTAAGTTACCGCTGGATAGGTGGGGCCCGGTGATTTGACTTGCCATTGTCATTTTAACTGCGGCGCTACGACCGGCTTGAGTCTCCTGATTCCCGACCACCTTGATACGTCCATTTTGCATCATGCTTTTATATCGATATTTATTGCATTATGGGCTGTTATTACACATTATGTCACAATACTTATGCCTATTCTCTCTTATTTTACAAGGTTTACATGAAGATGGAGAATGCCGACAGCTGGGATTCTGGGCTGGAAATGGAGCAAATATTAGAGACCTATTCTGCAAAGCTCCAAAAGTCCTGAAACTTCACGGAAGCTATTTCCAGAATATATAAAAAATACTGAGCGCAAGAAGTTCCAGAAGACCTATTCTGCAAAGCTCCAAAAGTCCTGCCTCGTGGGCCCCCTGGTGGCCCTTCGATGCCCATCTTCTGCTATATGGAGTCTTTTGTTGAGGAAAAAATCATAAGCAAGCTTTCGGGACGAGACTCCACCGCCACGAGGCGGAACCTTGGCGGAACCAATCTGGGGCTCCGGCGGAGCTGTTCTGCCGGGGAAACTTCCCTTCGGGAGGGGGAAATCATCACCAACGATCCTCTCATCGCGAGTGGGTCAATCTCCATCAACATCTTCACTAGCACCATCTCATCTCAAACCCTAGTTCATCTCTTGTATCCAATCTTTGTATCCAAACCTCAGATTGGTACCTGTGGGTTGCTAGTAGTGTTGATTACTCCTTGTAGTTGATGCTAGTTGGTTTACTTGGTGGAAGATCATATGTTCAGATCCATTATGCATATTAATACCCCTCTGATTATGAACATGAATATGCTTTGTCAGTAGTTACGTTTGTTCCTGAGGACATGGGAGAAGTCTTGCTATTAGTAGTCATGTGAATTTGGTATTCATTCGATATTTTGATGAGATGTATGTTGTCATCCCTCTAGTGGTGTCATGTGAACGTCGACTACATGACACTTCACCATTGTTTGGGCCTAGAGGGAGGCATTGGGAAGTAATAAGTAGATGATGGGTTGCTAGAGTGACAGAAGCTTAAACCCTAGTTTATGTGTTGCTTCATAAGGGGCTGATTTGGATCCATATGTTTCATGCTATGGTTAAGTTTACCTTAATACTTATGTTGTAGTTGCGGATGCTTGCAATAGGAGTTAATCATAATTGGGATGCTTGTCCAAGTAAGGACAGTACCCAAGCACCGGTCCACCCACATATCAAACTATCAAAGTACCGAACGCGAATCATACGAACGTGATGAAAACTAGCTTGACGATAATTCCCATGTGTCCTCGGGAGCGCTTTAATTCATATAAGAGTTTGTCCAGGCTTGTCCTTTGCTACCAAAAGGATTGGGCCATATTGCTGCACCTTATTTACTTTTATTACTTGCTACTCGTTACAAATTACCTTATCATAAAACTATCTGTTACCGATAATCTCAGTGCTTGCAGAGAATACCTTACTGAAAACTGCTTATCATTTCCTTCTGCTACTCATTGGGTTCGACACTCTTGCTTATCGAAAGGACTACGATAGATCCCCTACACTTGTGGGTCATCACACCTCCATACAGGTGCCTCTCCCGATGCTCCACCATGTAGAGGCTGGCTCTTGCTTGAGAGCCCACTCCTCCACTTTTCCTTGCCTCTTTCCCCAGATATGCAAAAATGCCATGTAAAGCGGGATTATAGCCCACTATTGTACTTGATCCTACAGGTGCTAAGCCTGCCACATAGGCATAAAGTCTGATGTGGAAAGTTAATTAAGAAGAGACAAAGTAGTTTGGTGACCCCAGGAAGAAACAATGATAAGCGCGTGTACCTAGATGAAGCAAACTTAGCAACAAAAAACTAAGCACCTATGCATTGGGGACTTGAGTTGCTAAGCCATTTAATGCCCATAGCACCTCATCTAAGCACCATTTCATTGGAAGAGCTCACTCCTTGGCAAATGCAATAAATACTACAAAGAAAGAGATAGAGAGAAGTAAACAAAAAAATACTCTTATAGTCAACCTTATAGCTAACCTTGTTGTATGAGTGACTAAGTGATGACTATGTATGACATGCCAACATCAGATAGCCTAACACACCATGTTAAATCTCCAAGGGCACGGCCACGCGAGTGTGGCGACGGTCGTGGTAGGCACGACCATGATACAGGCTGTTGGCAGCCCTTAGATCTGATATCGAACGGTCGCATGCTAAGTTGCTGAAAATTTGCAGAATAACCCTCCAGGATAGGATATTCACCCATAGGTCTAGAATCATGCCATGCAACCGTTCGATCTCAGATCCAAGGGCTCTCAGAAGCCCGTATCATGGGAGAATGGAAAGCTTCGTATCACCTGTAATTTTCCCGACGCTTGACATGACATCGAAAGCCATTTAATTGGGCGCCGAGTAGACATGACATCTAATTGGGCCCCCATAGTACTGTGCATGAATCCATTTATCCACCAGGAAAGCCACTACCCTTCCATTCGCATGCGCCCCCCACTCGACATTTTTACAATCGATAAACCGCTCCTAGTCGTCCCGTCCTTTCACATTACGGCAGTTCCACTAATCCTAACCCTCCTCCCAAATCCATGGCGTCCCAAATCTCCATGATCGGTGGTGAGTACAAGGTTAGAACCATCACCGGCGATGAGTTCGACGTCATCTACACCCGTTCTTCCGCAACGGTGAAAGAATGCCTTGCTCGCTTCAAATGCATGTTCGAAAACTTAAATGATGAGTGGGTCGCTGGGCTAGATGTTGAGTACACCACAGTCTTGGGAAGTGAGAAGAATCTAAAGGAGGCACAGAAGAAGAAGCCCACCGCGATCCAGATTTGTGTGCATGACTTATGCTTGGTCTACCACATATGCGATGCCGACGTTGAGTGCCAGGATTTTAAGAATTTCCTCAAGAACGGCCGAGTCAAATTCGTTACTGTAGACTTTAGCAACGACAAGGAAATCCTGGGTCGGATAGGCCTCGTTGTAGGCGACCCCTTCGACCTCTAGAAGAAACAGCTGGTGCCCTCCCGTGATCAGCCTTCAATGCTGACCCTGGCAGGAGCCATGGTTCATCCTTCGTACGGTACACTGAAGAAACCTCCGTTCAGGTTTCATCATGCATGGGAGTGGAATGTACTAGATATAGACCACATCCACTACGCTGCAATGGATGGCTACCTTTGTTTCAATATCTACAACGGTTGGATGAAGAGCAAGAGCCAAGTGTGCGGTTCAAGCAAAGAAGTATCGGCCAATAGGAAGAGGGACAAGGACGAAGTCGAGGACGTGGATGAGGAGTCCGAGTAAGGTGGCAGTGTCGTTTCTCATGGTGGTTCTAATGAAGCGTCTACCGGATTAGTTGCTTAGTTTAATTTTAGGTGTGCTTAGTTTTATTTGAGAGGTGTGTTGTGTTGAGCCCCCAGCAGAACTATGTTATGTTTCTTCTCGTTATATTTTGTACGTTTCATATTTTAGTTGGTATAGTACTACCACTCGTTTCTTCACATTATATACGTACAATATATATGGCCAATATCATATAGCCAGCAGTTTAGTTGTCAAAGAATTCCAGGGTGCTTAGTTTTATTTGAGGGGTGTGTTGTGCTGGAGACCATTTACTTATCATTGTGAGAATCGACTTATTTTTGTCATGTAACATGGTCAACGGGTTTGACGTGAAAATAACAATGTCTAATGGCATTTCTAATATACGCTGCCTCCCCCTAGATTTTCTTTACAGAGGCAACATAGAACTATATGAGTGCCCTGTTAAATTTTGGAATTATTCTGGGTTCGTTTGGCCTTTTTATACATTAATTGAGTTTCTGGTCATTTAATGTGCATAATTCAAATTTTAACTACAAGCACATGCTCCCGTGCACCAAAGTTGATTGAAAAATCACATGTGTGTCCTCGGGTGAATTTCTAGGTCACATGCAAGAAATAGGAATGAAATTCAAACATCTAGGCATCGTGGTTCAGCCGAGAACATTGAGAAGCTTGGTTTTAAAATTCTTGTAAATCCAAAACACGCCTGAAAATCATGAAACTTGGCATGGTGTCATGTCATGGTACTACCATGCTGTGGTAAAAAAAATTGCAGAATAGGAACAACTTTTGGTATAAGTTTCTTGCAAACCGGAGCTTCTCTCAAGAAGGCTCGTGGGAGGGAACGTGTCACCTTTGTGTGCATAATTCAAATTTTAAATACAAGCACATGCTCTAGTGCACCAAAGCTAGTTGAAAAATCACATGTGTGTCCTCGGGTAAATTTATAGGTCCCATGCTAGAAATGGGAATGAAATTCAAACATCTGGGCGTCATGGCTCGGCTGGAAACATTGAGAAACTTGGTTTTTTAATTCCTGTAAATCCGAAACACGCATGAAAATCATGAAACTTGGCTTGGTGTCATGACATGGCACCAACATGCTATGGTAATTTTGCTGTCCGATTTGCGAAGGCGCACACATTAACAATCAACAAAGTCATTTTGGAACAAGTGCTGTCATGTTACAATCGGAAACACAAGTATTATTGAAACCGTGGGCGTTTGTAACGCCCCGAGACAGATGTGCCAGGTGTCTTCGAGTTATTCACTGTCGTTGCCATGTCATTTGCTTGCGTATTGCATTTCATCATGTCATCATGTGCATAGAATCATCATGTTTTCAAAACTTGCATCCGTTCCGGTCTCCTCGTTCCTTCCGTTGTCCGTTCTGAGTCCAGACACCCTTGCACGCGCCCGCGGCATGTCCGAAATATTATTTTATAAGTGGCCGGAAAATGTTCTCGGAATGGAATGAAAGTTGGCGTGCGGTCTTATTATAGTGTAGATAGACCGCCTGTCAAGTTTCATCGCATTCGGAGATCGTTTGATGCCCCAACGGATAAATATAGCGGCAGTATAGCCGGTCTAACGTCGGACGTTTTTGGTCTCCGGAAACAGATGCCGGGCTCTCTCTCTCTTCTCCCCCTCACAGTCTCGCCACAGCCCACCTACTCCATCCTCTTTCCCCTCTTCGCTTCCAGAGTTGTCCGATGCGATCGCACGGTCCGAAACCCTCTCTGCTCAGTGCATCAACCCCCCTCGCGCGCGCGTCCGAAAAGCTGTCCCGGACCCGACCCGGGCTGTCGCTACCGTTGAGTTCGGATCATCCCCAAACATCTGCAAAACATCTCCGTTTTGTTAATTGGGCTCCCTAACTATTTTATTCGCGACCGTCCGATTACGATCGTAGGGATGAGGTAGCCCCTAAACTAATCCACCTGGTGTATATATATTGTCCAACCCTAGAAATTAGGAGGCTTGTCCCTTCACCCGCCGCCGCACTCTCCACCAAGTCCTCTTCCTCAGGATCCCCTCGCCCGATCTCCCTCGATCCCCTCGCCCAGCCAACCACCGAAGCCTGCAGCCTCCTCCCACCTTGGGATCATCGGCCGGCCAACCCGAGCCCCTCCTGCGCCCCTTCTTCTCCTTCCCTGCCGTCTACTCCCTCCTCTCACATCTATCTCTTTCTCTCTGTACTGCTGCAACACGGAGCATGCCAGGCGCCATGGCCGCCGAAGGGACTCCGCTGCCTCACCGAATCCACGCCTCCACCTCTCTCCTGCATCAAGGCCGCCTTATGCAGTTCGTCGTCGCTGGAGAACTCCGTCCTCGTCAGGACCCCGTCGCCCTCCGCTGCTGCCTCCCCGTCGCCGCCGCATCACTAGAGAAACCAAGTCCATGGCTTCCTCTGCTTCACAACAAGGCGCCGACCACCGGATCCGAACCCAGCTGATCCCCTCGCCCGCTCCCGCGTCCGGTCGCCATCGTCCTCGCCCTGCTGACCCCGCCGGAGTCATCCTCCTCGCCTGCATCCATGGCAGCACCAAGTTCTTGTGCCCGCGGCCCCTGCCTCGACTGCCCCCTGTTCGTCTCGAGCGCGCCCTGCGTGTTGACCGCGGCCCCCGCACCCTCTCGCTCGATCCAGGCAGGATCGAGGAGCGGGACGAGCCCAGCTCCAGACAGCCTGCCTCCTGCGTCCCTGGGCCACATTCGGCGCCAAGGCCCAGCGCACCAGTCGGCCACTGCTCCATCCAGCTGGGCCGAGGCCCATGGTGAGAGACCCCCCCAGCCCCTCCTGTGCACTAATGGGCCAACCAGATCCGGCCCGTATCCTATTTTTTTCTACATAGAACGTTTTCCTATTTTTCCCAGAGAATGTCAGTTTTGCAGAAAAGACCCTCATGTTCATGCATTTAATATCTCACAAACCATGCATCGGTTTAAAATAAGTTATATATGAAACTTGCTTAGAATTTTGCGTAGATTAATAATTTCCACTTTCATCTATGTTTAAAATGTTGTTTGTTAAATTTTGCTTAAATAACTTGCTAAAATGTTTTAATTCATAACTAATTAACCGTGGCTCCATATTTAATAAACTTTATATGTAAATGTGGTAGAATTTTTCCTAGTTTAACATGGTGGCATCATCTTGCATGGTTAATAACTATAAAATATGGTTTAGGGCAGAACAGTACCAAATCTTAAAATATGCATATGGGGATTTACCGGAATTGTCGTTTGTTATTTTCGGCCTCATTTAAACTTGCCTAGGTAGATAGTTTATTTATGATTCACCTCTTGCCATGCTAACAACATTTAATATTGTTGAGTTCATAAACGAGAGAGAACTAAATAAGTCATGTGGTGTTTTCTTTAATATGCAACATATTGAGCTCCACTTAATTTGTAGGATTGCTTGTGCATATTGCCATGCCATGCCTCATTAAACCGGACATGCATCATACTTGGATGTGCATCATGCCATGATTTTGTGATGGTTGTTTACTATGTTGTTTGCCTCTTTCCGGTGTTGCTTCTTCGGGTTGGTTCCGATAACATTGTGTTTATGAGGATCCGTTGGCTACGTCCGTTTATCTTCTTCATGGACTCGTTCTTCTTCCTTGCGGGATCTCAGGCAAGATGACCCTACCCTCGAAATCACTTCTATCTTTGCTTGCTTAGTTGCTCGCTCTTTTTCTATGCCTATGCTGCGATACCTACCACTTTCTTATCATTCCACCCATATTGTTGAACCAAGCCTCTAACCCACCTTTGACCTAGCAAACCGTTGTTTGGCTATGTTACCGCTTTGCTCAGCCCCTCTTATACCGTTGTTAGTTGCAGGTGAAGATTGGAGTTCGTTCCTTGTTGGAACATGGATATTTTGTTGGGATATCACAATATATCTTATTTAATTAATGCATCTATATACTTGGTAAAGGGTGGAAGGCTCGGCCTTATGCCTGGTGTTTTGTTCCACTCTTGCCGCCCTAGTTTCTGTCATATTAGTGTTATGTTCCCGGATTTTGCGTTCCTTACGCGGTTGGGTTATAATGGGAACCCCTTGACAGTTCGCCTTGAATAAAACTCCTCCAGCAATGCCCAACATTGGTTTTACTATTCGCCACCTAGCCTTTTTTCCCTTGGGTTCTGCAACCTCAAGGGTCATCTTTATTTAACCCCCCCGCCAGTGATCCTCTGAGTGTTGGTCCGAAATGGGCAGCCTGCGGGGCCACCTCGGGGCAACTCGAGGGTTGGTTTTACTCGTAGCTTGACCTATCTGAGTGTGCCCTGAGAACGAGATATGTGCAGCTCCTATCAGGATTTGTCGGCACATTCGGGCGGTGTTTCTGGACTTGTTTTACCATTGTCGAGGATGTCTTGTAACCTGGATGCTGAGTCTGATCGGAATGTCTTGGGAGAAGGAATATCCTTTGTTGACCATGAGAGCTTGTGATGGGCTAAGTTGGGACACCCCTGCAGGGATTTGAACTTTCGAAAGCCGTGCCCGTGGTTATGGGCAGATGGGAATTTGTTAATGTCTGGTTGTAGAAAACCTGAAGTTGACCTTAATTAAAATACATCAACCACGTGTGTTACCGTGATGGTCTCTTCTCAGCGGGGTCCGGGGAAGTGAACACGGTGTTGGAGTTATGCTTGACGTAGGTTGTTCTAGGATCACTTCTTGATCATAGTTGTTCGACCGTGCTTTGCCTTCTCTTCTCGCTCTCATTTGCGTATGTTAGCCAGCATTTATGCTAGTCGCTTGCTGCAGCTCCACCTCATGCCTTTTACCCTTCCTATAAGCTTAAATAGTCTTGATCACGAGGGTGTGAGATTGCCGAGTCCCTGTGACTCACAGATACTTCCAAAACCAACTTGTAGGTGTCGATGATACCGTGCAGGTGACGCAACCGAGCTCAAGGAGGAGCTCGATGAAGATCTTGACCTTTATGTTGTTTCGTTCTAGTTGATCAGTAGTGGAGCCCAGTTGGGGTCGATCGGGGATCTGTGTAGTTTTTGGGGTAGTCTTCTTTTATTTTGGTTCCGTAGTTGGACCTTGATTGTATCTGGATGATGTAATGCTTTATTCATGTAATTGTGTGAAGTGGCGATTGTAAGCCAACTATGTATCTCTTTCCATTATATATTACATGGGTTGTGTGAAGATTACCTGACTTGCGACATTGCTTTCAATGCGGTTATGCCTCTAAGTCGTGCTTCGACACGTGGGAGATATAGCCACATCGAGGGCGTTACAAGTTGGTATCAGAGCCTTCCCCGACCTTAGGAGCCCCCTGCTTGATCGAATCGTTGGCGTTTTTGAGTCTAAAAAAATGTTTTGAGTCATTTAGGAATTATATATCGGAGAGTTAGGAATTCTTTTTACTCCCCAGTCCCTTCGTCACTCTAGTGAGGCATCCCGACGTAGAGTTTTGACTCTTCTCTTCTCAAATTTCACTAATTTTTTTAGGATCACACGGGTTTCTTGGAATCGTTCCGATGGTTTTGTGACGAGAACATTGTTCTTGGTGCCTTCTGAAATTTAGGGGTTGTGGCAGTGTCCCGGGGAGTTGAGCTCCAAGGTGTTGTCGTCACAATTTTATCGTTGCAGTTCTGGAATACCCGAGTTTAGTTTCGCCGACATCGAAAATCTCTTTTATGCAGTTGTTGGTGAGATAACCTCAACGCCACCCAGTACTGGGGCGGGAGTTTGGGAGTATTGCCATAACTCATATAACGGATGCTTTTCGAAGGGTGAGGTAAATGATTTCCGAAGGTTTCTTTGTTATGTGTTGAAGGATGGATACAGCTGGATGTAGGATTTGCTAGTTTTGGGTGAGATATTATGCTTCCCCTGTATCCCCAACACCTGATTGCATAACCGGAAAATTTCGGGAGTTTATAAGTGGGAATTCTAGTAGCTCTTAGGATTTCTTTCTGACTGATATATGATATGAAATTGGGGTTCGACGTCTAGTGGTCCGCCTATCCACGGTTGGTTTTACAGTGGTCTCGTTGTGTCTTAAAGAGTCCTTGGCTATGCCGACTCGGGGACGCTTCGTATGTCATGTGCACTACCTTGTACATGATGGTGCTGTACAATCGAGCCCGTGTAGGCCGCACCACGAAAACTTTGGACAAAATCTCTATCATATGTTTGTTCCGGCTTATTTCGCAAGCCAATCCATTGTTTTGTTTGAGTTGTGGTATTCAAGTTGCTTCAATGTCAAGTTTGATTCCATACCTTCCCCAAATGGTGTTCTCATGTTCCTATGTGAATACTAATCCTTCTCGATCATCGAGTTTGTCATGTCAATCCTTGTCAACCGGTGCGATTCTCTTCAAGTTGTTCCTATCATTTGTCTCATCCGCAAGATCAACTCCAAGTCTTCTCATCGTGTTTGCTTCATCCGTTCCAAGTTACCTTTGTTTTTCCCCCCCCCCCCCCCCTTTTTTTTCAAGGAATCCGATGTCTTAATCAAGTATCCTTTTATTCTTGTGAAGTCTCTCCATCCTTTTTTTCCGTCAATATTCTTATCCGGTGATTCTCATGAAGATCCTAACGGAGCTTCAAGTTCATCATTCTCCATTCTTTTCTTCTCCGGTGGATTCAATTCAAGCTTTTGGTGTTGATCATATCCTTTCCTTGTTTCAGAAGTTTTATCATGCCGGTGCACCTCATAATCATCCACTCTTCGCTATTCATTTGTTCCGGAGTGCTCAAGATATCTCGAAGATTTGTGTTTCCACTCTGCATTCGTTCATGCTCTTTCAAGGTTGTTATCTTATTCAAGCCATTTAATTCAACCGGTGCAATCTCTCTTTTCAAGTAATCGTTCAACGGTGTTTCTTTTGAGTGGGCCCTAACCCACAGGTCTTTTTCCAGGATCTTACCTGACTCTTCTTATTCTCCCGGAGATATTCTCAAATCTTCTAAAGCTTGACGTAAGAATGAGTTATCATCAGTCAAATGCCTTTTCTCCAAGATCTTTCAAATTCTTTCATCGTTGGCTCAACCTTTCCATTTTTCATCCCGGAGTATCTCAACAATTTGGTGGTGTTTCTCATCGTCATTCTCAGATTTTGAAGACCGAAGAAGAGTTTCTCCTTAATCTTGCTCCATTCTCTTCAAGATTCATGGTGCTAGCTTGTTGCCATCCTCTCATAATTATTTTCAATTGTGAGAATTCTTTTCATCCATCCGGAGTATTTCAAGAGTCTTCTCAGTTTGATTATCCGGAGTCCATCAATTCAGGTTTATTCATTCGCAGCTTTCAGCTATCATTCTTTAATCTTACCGGTGCATCATTCAATATTCTCTAATCAGTTAGTGATCTCTTCGTTCTCTTTTATCTAAATTCCCCTGAAGTATCTTCATTTATTGTCAAATTCTTCCCGGTGTTCCTTTATTTTTTCTTCGTCCATTTTAATTCTAACGGTGTTTCATTCAGGATTCTCTTCCTTCGCTTATCATATCAATTCTTTTGTTCTTTTCAATCCTTCCGGTGGTTCGTTGAAGACATTCTCAAGTTTATGTTATATCTCTCTTAATATTTTCTATGAGAATAAGTAATATGCCAAATCCGTTGATTGTCATCAACTTAATTGGTGAAGGATAAGCATAATGTAATTCTTATTCTTGTTTCATCGAGTGAACTAAATTCCTTATTCCGGAGGTTCATCAAATTCTTGATCTCATTTGTCCTTCTTTCTTTTCCAGAGTTCCAGTTTTCCACTTTATCTCATCACGAAGTCCATCTTAAATCATTACAAGGTTTCACTTTATGTTTTCAACTTCTTTTTTCTTTCATTTGATCATCCTTTTGTTACCGGAGTTCTTCATAAAGGTCCTACATGGTGGTTCATCAAGGAGTGAATTCTTTCTCGAAGTGTTCATCCAGATTCTTTTCAGAGGAGCTCATGCATTCTTCATCTTGCAATCCGGAGTGCAATTCTTTCTTCCGTATCATTGGAGGGGGTACTATGTCATTCTTGATAATTGGGGTTCATGTTTCATGATTCACAGGTTGTTAAGCATGAGATATCTTAAATCCATCAATCTCTTCATTTAAGTATTCTTGGGTTATATTTCACCTGAAGCTTTCCCTAAGGATTGTACTTTTATGGTGCTTATATATGAACCAAGTTCTTCATTTATCCTTCCGGTGAAATAAGCTTCTCATCTCCTTGTTCATATCAGTCCAATCTATTGATTTTCCGTTAGTGGCAGAATTTCACCTCATAGTTGAGATGTTCTCCATAAGCCCACTACAAGCTTATCTTTTCGTTGTTGGTGTTCCAACAACTCCGTTTGACTATTCTCCTAAAGATGCTTTTCAAGCTCTTTTGAGGTAGAAGATGTTGTTTTCTCCTCCGTTCTTTTGATTCCATTCTTACTTTTGTTCCGGAGGCATTGTGATGTTGCTCTCTTCAACCCATCATCTTGTTTGTCAAGATCATGTTCAGTTCCTTCCATTTTCAATCAAAGTGCTGCCCAAATTATACCATTCTTTTCCCTCTCTATCTTGTTTTTACCAGAGTGTTGTGCCCTTTCCTTAACTTCTTTTCGTCTTATCAAGTCTTGTATCACTTTTCAATCGGAGTGCTGCCCGAATTTGTTGTTCCTTGTTCCTCTTTCCTAACGGAGTGCTTTCAACTTCGTTCATCTCCATTGTATTCTTTTATCGAGATGGCTTAACCTTTTCAAGGTTCTTTGGTTTCACTCTTTTGTCAAAGGACCAACTTAGTTTTACCTCCTCTCTTCCTCTTCCTCCTCCATTTTCCCTCCGGTGCCATTCTAGATCTCGGGACGAGATCCTCTCGTAGTGGTGGAGTGTTGTAACACCCCGAGACTGATGTGCCAGGTGTCTTCGAGTTATTCGCTGTCGTTGCCATGTCATTTGCTTGCGTGTTGCATTTCATCATGTCATCATGTGCATAGCATCATCATGTTTTCAAAACTTGCATCTGTCCCGGTCTCCTCGTTCCTTCCGTTGTCCGTTCTGAGTCCAGACACCCTTGCACGCGCCCACGGCATGTCCGAAATATTATTTTATAAGTGGCCAGAAAATGTTCTCGGAATGGAATGAAAGTTGGCGTGCGGTCTTATTATAGTGTATATAGACCTCCTGTCAAGTTTCATCACATTCGGAGATCGTTTGATGCCCCAACGGATAATTATAGCGGCAGTATAGCCGGTCTAACGTTGGACGTTTTCGGTCTCCGGAAATAGATGCCGGGCTCTCTCTCTCTCTTCTCCCCCTCGCAGTCTCGCCACAACCCACCTAGTCCATCCTCTTTCCCCTCTTCGCTTCCGGAGTTGTCCGATGCGATCGCACGGTCCGAAACCCTCTCTGCTCAGTGCATCAACCCCCCTCGCGCGCGTGTCCGAAAAGCTATCCTGGACCCGACCCGGGCTGTCGCTACCGTTCTGTCCAGATCATCCCCAAACATCTGCAAAACATCTCCATTTTGTTAATTGGGCTCCCTAACTATTTTATTCGCGACCGTCCGATTACGATCGTAGGGATGAGGTAGCCCCTAACCTAATCCACCTGGTGTATATATATTGTCCAACCCTAGAAATTAGGAGGCTTGTCCCTTCACCTGTCGCCGCACTCTCCACCAAGTCCTCTTCCTCGGGAGCCCCTCGCCCGATCTCCCTCGATCCCCTTGCCCAGCCAACCACCGAAGCCTGCAGCCTCCTCCCACCTTGGGATCATCGGCCGGCCAACCCGGGCCCCTCCTGCGCCCCTTCTTCTCCTTCCCTGCCGTCTACTCCCTCCTCTCACATCTCTCTCTTTCTCTCTGTACTGCTACAACAGGGAGCATGCCAGGCGCCATGGCCGCCGAAGGGACTCCGCCGCCTCACCGAATCCACGCCTCCACCTCTCTCCTGCATCAAGGCCGCCTTCTGCAGTTCGTCGTCGCCGGAGAACTCCGTCCTCGTCAGGACCCCGTTGCCCTCCGCTGCTGCCTCCCCGTCGCCGCCGCATCACTAGAGAAACCAAGTCCATGGCTTCCTCTGCTTCACAACAAGGCGCCGGCCACCGGATCCGAACCCAGCTGATCCCCTCGCCTGCTCCCGCGTCCGGTCGCCGTCGTCCTCGCCCTGCTGACCCCGCCGGAGTCGTCCTCCTCGCCTGCATCCACGGCAGCACCAAGTTCTTGCGCCCGCGGTCCCTGCCTCGACTGCCCCCTGTTCGTCTCGAGCGCGCCCTGTGTGTTGACCACGGCCCCCGCACCCCCTCGCTCGATCCAGGCGGGATCGAGGAGCAGGACGAGCCCAGCTCCAGACAGCCTGCCTCCTGCGTGCCTGGGCCACATTCGGTGCCAAGGCCCAGCGCATCAGCCAGCCACTGCTCCATCCAGCTGGGTCGAGGCCCATGGTGAGAGACCCCCCCAGCCCCTCTTGTGCACTGATGGGCCAACCAGATCCGGCTCGTATCCTGTTTACTATGTTGTTTGCCTCTTTCCGGTGTTGCTTCTTCAGGTTGGTTCCGATAATGTCGTGTTTGTGAGGATCCGTTGGCTACGTCCGTTTATCTTCTTCATGAACTCGTTCTTCTTCCTTGCGGGATCTCAGGCAAAATGACCATACCCTCGAAATCACTTCTATCTTTGCTTGCTTAGTTGCTCGCTCTTTTGCTATGCCTATGCTGCAATACCTACCACTTGCTTATCATGCCACCCATATTGTTGAACCAAGCCTCTAACCCACCTTTGACCTAGCAAACCGTTGTTTGGCTATGTTACCGCTTTGCTCAGCCCCTCTTATAGCGTTGTTAGTTGCAGGTGAAGATTGGAGTTCGTTCCTTGTTGGAACATGGATATTTTGTTGGGATATCATAGTATCTCTTATTTAATTAATGCATCTATATACTTGGTAAAGGGTGGAAGGCTCGACCTTATGCCTGGTGTTTTGTTCCACTCTTGCCGCCCTAGTTTCTGTCATATTGGTGTTATGTTCCCGGATTTTGCGTTCCTTACGCGGTTGGGTTATAATGGGAACCCCTTGACAGTTCGCCTTGAATAAAACTCCTCCAGCAATGCCCAACATTGGTTTTACCATTCGCCACCTAGACTTTTTTCCCTTGGGTTCTGGAGACTCAAGGGTCATCTTTATTTAACCCCCCGGGCCAGTGCTCCTCTGAGTGTTGGTCCAAAATGGGCAGCCTGCGGGACCACCTCGGGGCAACTTGAGGGTTGGTTTTACTCGTAGCTTGACCTATCTGAGTGTGCCCTGAGAACGAGATATGTGCAGCTCCTATCAGGATTTGTCGGCACATTCGGGCGGTGTTGCTGGACTTGTTTTACCATTGTCGAGGATGTCTTGTAACCTGGATGCCGAGTCTAATCGGAATGTCTTGGGAGAAGGAATATCCTTTGTTGACCGTGAGAGCTTGTGATGGGCTAAGTTGGGACACCTCTGCAGGGATTTGAACTTTTGAAAGCCGTGCCCGCGGTTATGGGAAGATGGGAATTTGTTAATGTCCGGTTGTAGAAAACCTGAAGTTGACCTTAATTAAAATACATCAACCGCGTGTGTTACCGTGATGGTCTCTTCTCGGCGGGGTCCGGGGAAGTGAACACGATGTTGGAGTTATGCTTGACGTAGGTTGTTCTAGGATCACTTCTTGATCATATTTGTTCGACCGTGCTTTGCCTTCTCTTCTCACTCTCATTTGTGTATGTTAGCCACCATTTATGCTAGTCGCTTGCTGCAGCTCCACCTCATGCCTTTTACCCTCCCTATAAGCTTAAATAGTCTTGATCGCGAGGGTGTGAGATTACTGAGTCCCTGTGACTCACAGATACTTCCAAAACCAGCTTGCAGGTGCCGATGATACCGTGCAGGTGACGCAACCGAGCTCAAGGAGGAGCTTGATGAAGATCTTGACCTTTATGTAGTTTCGTTCTAGTTGATCAGTAGTGGAGCCTAGTTGGGGTCGATCGGGGATCTGTGTAGTTTTTGGGGTAGTCTTCTTTTATTTTGGTTCCGTAGTCGGACCTTGATTGTATCTGGATGATGTAATGCTTTATTCATGTAATTGTGTGAAGTGGCGATTGTAAGCCAACTATGTATCTCTTTTCCTTATATATTACATGGGTTGTGTGAAGATTACCTGACTTGTGACATTGCTTTCAATGCGGTTATGCCTCTAAGTCGTGCTTCGACACGTGGGAGATATAGCCGCATCGAGGGCGTTACAACATTCTATTTACCATTTATGTGCCGCCACGCATCCCCTTTTTTATTAGCTAGGAGGCGCCGTGCGGGGTAGCTATTTGAGTACGGGAGGCGTGCGAGCCCTTTGACCTCCATCTGCCGTCTACCTCTCTCCCAAGGTCTCCATTAATGGCGCCCAGGCCTCTGTTTAATGGTGTGGAAATGTCTCATTCGACTGAGATTTAAGAGAGAAAAAAGAAAATCTGAAAAGAAAATTTTGCACGGATCTTGATGTAAGATCCGACGGACCTATATAGCATATACTACGACTTATAGCAAGACTGATGAATGTGCGGGCCGCACATGGCACCAACACGACACGAGCTTCGTCTACCTGGTGCGCATGCAGTCGGGTGAGTTGTCCAAGTATAGACACAACCAGTCCCTCATTGGTATCCGCGCCTCGACTTTGGCTGGTCATAGTGGAGAGTAGCATAGACTAGTTACTATTCTAGGTTACTAGTACCTTCATAGTGGGTAGTGTCATATAGTATATGCATAATTTGGCGACGAGCGCTCTCTATATGTACCACCTTTTTTCTTTAATTACATCTTGTTATCTTTGCTCCATGGTGCAATCCATCGATACTACTACTATACAAATGCATACATTTTTTAAAAGGCTAGAGGGCGGGGTAGTCTAGCTTGGTCCTTTTCACGAGAGGCGAGGGCCTTTGTGATTTGACGACTCATTACTGCTGGAAGGCGGGGCCTTGTGATTTGACTGCTCGTATAAATGTACCGACAACCTGAGGAGGAGCAAAGAACCGTGCGGTATACTCAAGTTTTCCACTGGAGTACGATAGAGGAGCACGAAACATGGTAGCCCAGTGCCATATCCTCTACTCTCTACTCTTATTATATATTACTAGCAAGAGGCATTGTTCTATTGGCGATAAAGAATGATCTAATTTTCTAGTCATCTCATTTTAGCATTTATTCTATTCATGCCTCGCAGAGAAGGTGACACGTGCGGCGAAACACCCGAAGCAAAATAAGAAACACAGGAGCAAAAGAAGAAGGAGGATTATCACCCCCAAAAAAGAAGGAACACACACACACAAGTCTGGGGCGCTGCTCTCACTAAATGAAGGGTTGCTGGCTGCAGAGTCGTAACTGCTTGTTCATCGCCTCCACGACCTCCATCTCCTTGCGGGTCTCCTCCGCCATCTTCATCATTGTGTCCATGATGCAAGATTTCTCGACACGAGCCCTCATCATCTGTTCCACGGCCGCATTACGTACCTTGAAAGCAGCCAGGTGCTCGATGGGGAGCTTCGCCAACTCCTCCTTCTGTTCCATGATGAGGGCCAGCAACATCTTCATCGAGGAACTACTATTCTCATGCAGCTTCTTACAGCCGGCGTTCTCCTCCTTCAGCAGGTCGAGCTCATGGCAGAGCTTCGCGTTGTCCTCCTGAAGTTGCAGGATTTTGCCGGTCACCTTCTTCTCCGAGGCAATGCTCTTCTTCAGCAGCATCACTAAGCCGGCGGTCAACTCCCCCTGCTCATTGAGCTCAGCGGGCAAGTCGTCGAGGCTCTCCTTCAGCAGCTCCACCAAGCCGTGGATGAACTCCTTCTGCTTATTGAGGTGCTTATTGAGTTGATCGGGCATGTCGTCGAGGGATAACGACTCCAGCGCCGCCAGCTCGGCATGTTCGCCTCCGCGTCTAGGGCGCTCCTGGGAGCCATCGCCTGCCCGTGAGAGATCTTTCGAGGTCTCTGTGTGGCGGCGAGCCCTCTCTTTTTTCCACAGCCTTGGTTGCCGCTCCCTTGTTACGAGTAGTTCTCGACCTAGAGCTCTGCACACCAGCCATGGCAAGGACGGACTAAGAAGCAGGACTTATGAGGAGGAAGGTAGAGTAATTTTCGGTTAGGTAGTTCCCCCTTTTATAACCTAAGTACTAGCACTAGTACTAAAACCTGCATAGTGGGAACACGTTCAGGTTTGGTACGTACTGGTAGGTGTGAGCAGGCTTGCACTTAATTGTAGCACTGGTACTTTCAGATGTGATGGGAACAAGGTAAAGATTAATTGATGGTTTTAGGTTTCGAGGCCCGAAACGGCTCCCTATGAGTTTAGTGGAACATAAATTTCAAGTAGACTGCACTGCTCAGATGCGTAAATATTATGTTACTGTGAAAAATTGGCACAAAATATGAAGGAGACCAATGGAAGTACTACTAGCAACCCATGATTTAACTACTCGCATGCGCGCAGTGGAGTAGTAATGTCTTTCTTCCGCCCTCATGTCCACTCAATTTGCATGCGCTGTATTAATTGACCATCAATAAAGTGAAGGACTTTACACGCGTCAAATTATCACATGGGGTGGATCTTGGTACAAAATTGCGTTCGCCCGTGTACCCACGTGTGCGTGCGAGGGAATGAGTGCGTGCGTGGCGTGCGTGCACATCTTCGCTTCGTGCATGTACCTCCAGTGCAGCTCAGGGAGGATGAGTACATTCTTCTGGAACCAACAGCACGTCACTGTGATCAATCCACACAAGGATGTCGTGACAATGGCTCCACATGTGCCACGTGCCCACGTGGCTTCATGAACTGTAAGAGAGACACTTTGTAGCGTGCCATTGTGTTTTGCACATACTCAAAGTACTAGTAAGGTACACGTGCATTGCATGCTCAAATTTTGCAACCAAATTACGAATAAATACCACACTGTAGCATGTAAGCTCTGAGTCATATATGCCTGATGTAGACCTTCGTTTAATTCTTATAGTTCATCTCATTCAAAATCAATTAGTTTTTATAAAAAACCTAGGGCCTCTTTGATTCATAGGATTTCCAAAACGTGGGAATAGGAAGAACATGGGATTAGAGTGGAATGTCGTCTCGAATCCTACATGATGGTACGCGTGTTTGATTGTGCATAGAAAAAACGCAGAATTCTTTCAAAGAGGTTTGAGTGGATGGGATGTTTCCTATGAAATCTAGTGCAAATGAATCATATGGAAAAATTCCTACGGTTTACAATCCTACGAATCAAACAACCAAGATAGGAAAAATTCCTAAGGATTAGAATCCTCCAAAATTCCTTCGAGAATCCTTTGAATCAAAGAAGCCCTTAATCTATTTTATGATTCATGGAATTGTGCGTTGTAAAGCATAAAGTACAAACAAAGAATGGCAATTCAACTAGAAAAAAAGTTTGGGCAGTTACGATACGGAAGATTCTAGAACAAAGGAGAACCACTATTGTTTTGAGATTTGTGCATTATGCTTAAGTTCAACCATGGAGTCTGCTAGATTGTACATGTGGCAAAATCCGGTGGGGGGCTAGAAGATGGTGCGAGGGGCCGAGTGGAGGGAGACTATGAAGGAGTGCACAACTGCGAGATCGATATTTAGAGAGAGGGGGCGAGAACGTGCGTTGTTGCGTGCAGTGGCGGAGCCATGAAAAATGTCCCATGAGCTAGGGGGCCAAGCATTGCTAATCCTTTACGAGGAGGGCGAATTCATCAACTTAAACCATTTTTACCAGCAATTGTCTAATGATCACATTCATATTAGCCTTGATATATAGTGATGTTAGGGGGGGGGTAGGGCCCTTGCTGCCCCTGGCTTGGCCATTGTGCGCGCGTCTGAGAGATGAAGCGGAAGGCATGGATGATGAGAGGGGGGTGTTGGATATATAATTAATGTGGGTGTATTAGCTATATATGTAATCCTATATAGAGAGGTATAGATTGATCGATGTGGACTTGGGGAAGAGGGTGAGACCTCACTAGATATATAGATTGACCGGTTTATGTGAAAAACTATGAAAGACCTAGCTATACACACACACACACACATAGAGGAACATCGATCGTGGCACATGCACGTCAGAGATAAAGAATGCCTGATATGATGGAGAGGGGGATGTGTGTGTGCCTTCATGGGAGACCGACCTGAAGAAAAGATTGCATGTGTGCGATGGATAATGCCGACTGGTAGTGTGTGTGCATGCATGCATGAGAGAAAGTTAGTGGTACAATTACATAGAGAAGACCAATGTGTGGGTGTAAAAGACTAGGTGAGGTCATAATCAATGTAAAGTTGAATTCAAATATTTGAATAAGAGATCATGATGTTTGAAACCCATGCATGCATGAATATAACGGAGATCTGCGCTGTGTGGTTTGGAAACGAGCATGTTGCAATGTATACACGTTGAACATGGTCAAATTGGTTTGAATTTGAGATACCGATGGCAGACATCATTTGGCCACATTGCATCCGTGCATGGACAAACTATTCTAATTGGAGATGATGGGTGGCTTTCACATCACATATCTATATCTATACCCCTATATATATTATATTATATATTTTTTATATAGTGTGCGGATAACTTTAACTTTGAAAGATGGTCGTTGGATGAGGCCAATCCGATGGTGCAGAGCTGGCAAATTTGAGCACTACTGGCCGTTGCATATCATCTAGATTCCACCAGATTTTGCCACATGTACAATCTAGAAGACTCTATGGTTGAACTTAAGCATAATGCACAAACCTCAAAACACAAGAACTTCGTCTTTGTTCTAGAATCTTCCGTGTCATAATTGCCCAAAAGTTTTTCTACATTTATTTGTTTTTACTTTATGCCTTACAACGCACAATTCCATGAATCTTAAAATAGATTAGCTTTCTTATAAAAACTAGATGATTTTGAATGAAATGAACTATAAGAATTAAACGAACATCTACATCATGCATATATGACTCAAAGCTTACATGATATAATGTGGTATTTATTCATAATTTGGTTGCCAAATCTCATGCGTGCAATGCACGCGTACCTTACTAGTCTAAATGGTGTATGTGTGTGTGTTGTGCGTGTTAAACACATTGTACGTAGTATATCATACTAGTCTGAATTGTCTTTTTTTGGTACACGTTAAGCTTGTTCTCCCGAAATTTCAAGTCGCGCCTTGTTATGCCGAAATTTCAAGCTTGCGTCTCTGTCTATCGTGCTGCGAAACTCCCGCCTCTTCAACCCGCGCCTTGTTAGCCCGAAATATTTAAGATATATCTTTGTCTCGCTGTGCTCCGACAACTCCCTCAATCTCAACCCGTGCCTTGCTATTCCAAAATTACAACGCGCGCGAAAACTCCCACCTCCTGTGAAATCCTGACACGTGAAATGCCCGTGATACCCCTGAACCGAAAGAACCGCCTCAAATCGGTGGGGGTACTTTCGTATCTTACCCCACATTTCGGACAAGCGTGTCCCTAAGCCATGGTTCCCCACTCCCATCCCATCTGCCCACCCATTCGTACACTGAGGCCGGCAAAACCCACGAAGCCCCACACCCTCCTCCGTCCACCACCCAGCCGGAGCCTCTTCCCCGACGATGTTGTCCACGACAACACCTCGACGTCCCTCATCCACCGTACCGGATGAGGATCCGTCGTTGATCTGGTCATCCCGCTGGTTCAGCCAGCCCGTCCTCCACCTCCAAGGAGCTGCCCCGACATTCCCCTCGTATTTTGCGCCACCTCCATTCCCACACCGCTGTCTTCACTTGCACCATCGGAAGAGCATCATCATCACCGTTTCCTCGAATGAAGCCGCGGCCTAATCGGCGCCACCAAAGAGGTTGTACACTAATCACCGCATTTTCTTCTTGATTCGATCTCACGGTGCTGCCGGCGCTCGGTCCCGAGCCGACACGGCGCGGCTCCATCCATGCCGGTGTCGCCAGCCACTTCCTCCACAGCGTCGCTCGTGGCGACGTCCACATCAGTAGGAGCTGCTGCTTTAGCTCTCGCTCGCGCTGCTGGTGTGCTCTTGCTCTCAGTCCCCTACCTGGTCTGCTCTTGCTCTTGCTCGCGCTGCTGCTCTCGCTCTTGCTCTTGCTTGCGATGCTGCTTCGATTTAGCTACACTTCATTCGACTGAATCAACTTTTGGGTCAGTCAATTTTCAGGGGGTGGGTGGGGGGGGGGGGCTTGCCAGAGTTAAGGAAGAACCAGCCGCAGCGGGGAGGAGGGCTCGCCGGAGACATACCCCACTACCTATCTTAGGGTTCACGGTGGGGGCGGTGGTCGCCGGCGGTGGCGTGGGGATCGCCGGAGAAAAAGCTCGACACGGGGGGGGGGGCTACTGGGATGGCCGGGGCGGCTGCGGACCGGGGGTGGGGAGTGTTTTAGGGGCGGGCGGGGCGGCGCACCACTGGCCGTGAGCGGCGAGGGGCGGCTGTTTGGCCGGTGGTGGCTGGCGGCTCAGGGGGGTGGAGGTTGAAGATGAACTACAGGCCCTTGATTTCGTATCCAATGGATGCAAAATCGACTGACTAGAGATGAAAAAGTCAGTCGACTGACTTGTAGCCTCACCTCTAGTGCGTTCAGTTTCGACATTAAAATTCAGTTTCGACAGCAAAATTCATTTTCGACAGTTAAGTTCAGTTTTGACAGTTAAATTCAGTTTCGACAGTTAAGTTCAGAGATGAGCGGCTGATGTATACATCTAGCACTTTGTGGTTATGTATTTTACGTCATCTATTGGAGATTCTATTAGAATTCCACTCAGGTTAACGTTGTCTCTCTTGTCATGCTTCAGCCTCGGCGTCGTACAACTCACCGGAGCTGCTCCAATGATGAAACCCTCCATCACAGCGGAGCAGTACATCGGGCTCCATCTCGAGACGCCTAAGATCTTCTTCCCCTCCTCCGACAGCCAAGTCAGCCGGAGCATCCTCACCGGCCAACATAATCACGCTGAGATCGACGTGGCTTCGCCAAAGAGGTTGTACACTTCTTGTGGTTTGACTTAAATCTCAACATGCTTCTTTGCATCCTGTGATCTTCCAATTCTTGTGAACCAAACACCCAGATTGGCAGAAATCCTGTGTTTTTAGATTCCCTGTTTTGCACGTGCATTCCTATCCTATTCCTGTCTATTTCCTATCCCTGCATTGTTAGAATCCTCAAATTCAAACAAGCCCATACACAATTACTTCTGTTACAGATATGTGTCAAAGAAAACCTTGTGTGGTTTGTCCTGCTCCTGCGGTGCTGTGTTCCACCCCAGCTCAGCTGCTCCAACAACAGAAGGGTTCACCACAGTAGGGATCTGCTCTCCAGACTGTCTTTCGCCGCCTCAGATCTTCTTCCTCGCCGCCGGCAGCCACGACAACTGCATTACCGTCATCAACTGAGCAGATGACCTTGAGGACTACACGGGTCCGCAAGAGAGGTCGCACTCTTCCGTGTCTGCTTACGTTATGCATCGCTTAAAATGATGACATGCTACTTTATCGTTGTGTTCACCTATTAGACTCCAACTCAGGTCCAAACTTATGCTGAAACTTGAGTTTTTCAATGGTTGTGGGGTACATATTGGGGCAGCAATCAGTACTATCTGTCTACTATCTGGTTAATCTTGGGTGTTACTATGAGTTTCATGTTGGGTACAAACAAACATTAAAGGAGCCATTATCTGTATTTTTTAACTAAAGCTATTATCTGCCTGCTACCATTTGTTTTGGGTCTATCCACAGTTTGCTACCATCACTCTAGATTTGTGCATGCACTCCGTACATAATCTCACTATGTTTTATTCCTATGCATGTCAGTTATTGTACACAATGGAACTGAACATGCAGAGCAAAAGAGACGAGCCTTGCGTGGCAATAAAATTTCATGCAGACGTCGCTCCATGGTTGGCGCAAAGGCAGCCCTGTCGGTGTCAAAACCGGCGGATCTCGGGTAGGGGGTCCCGAACTGTGCGTCTAAGGCGGATGGTAACAGGAGGCGGGGGACACGATGTTTACCCAGGTTCGGGCCCTCTCGACGGAGGTAATACCCTACTTCCTGCTTGATTGATCTTGATGATATGAGTATTACAAGAGTTGATCTACCACGAGATCATAGAGGCTAAACCCTAGAAGCTAGCCTATGATTATGATTGTTCTTGTCCTACGGACTAAACCCTCCGGTTTATATAGACACCGGAGGGGGCTAGGGTTACACAGAGTCGGTTACAAGGGAGGAAATCTACATATCCGAATTGCCAAGCTTGCCTTCCATGCAAAGGAGAGTCCCACCCGGACATGGGACGAAGTCTTCAATCTTGTATCTTCATAATCCAACAGTCTGGCCAATGGATATAGTCCGGCTGTCCGAGGACCCCCTAATCCAGGACTCCCTCAGTAGCCCCTAAACCAGGCTTCAATGACGACTAGTCCGCCGCGCAGATTGTCTTTGGCATTGCAAGGCGGGTTCCTCCTTCGAATACTCCATAGAAGATTTCGAACACCAGGATAGTGTCCGGCCCTACAAAACAAATTTCACATACCACCGTAGAGAGTATAATATTTCCACAAATCTAATCTGCTGACAACTTTTCATAACGTGACATCACGCCATGGCCCGGTCATTATTCGAATCATTTTTCTCAACCAGCTACTGCACATATTGCGAGGCGTTTTTCTTGGCACGTCTTATCGAAGCAGAGATCGTGTCCCCTTATCACGGGATTCTCATCAATACGGGTGTGGGTAACCCAACCACGCCATCAATCACGACGCTTGGGGAATAAGCGAGTTTACCAGGCAGGTGGGGAGGCGCATAGTTTCTTCCTCCTTTATAAAGAGACAAGGTCTCCTTTTCACCCACGCCTTCTTCTTCCCTGCCCATCCATTCTTGCGCACTCGAGCCCCAGTGCCCAAGTTCGCATTTTCTCCGCAAAACCACTCCAAACATGTCCGGAGCAGGAGGCAAGTGGATGGTCTCCTCTGTTATGGAGGAGAACATTACAAAGCTTTGGGAAGCCGGATACCTAGCCGCAGATATCGCGCACAGGCTCCCAGAAGTGGGGCAGATTGTCCCTACCCCCGAACCCCACGAAAGGGTTGTATTCCTTACCCATTTCGTCCGCGGTCTGGGATTTCCCCTCCACCCATTATTCCGTGGGCTCATGTTCTACTACGGGCTGGACTTCCATGATCTGGCCCCCAATTTCATCCTCAACATCTCAGCGTTTAACGTCGTGTGCGAGGCCTTCCTCCGCATCACGCCCCACTTCGGCCTGTGGCTGAAGACCTTCAACATGAAACCGAAGGTGGTGGTCGTCGAGCAAGTGGAGTGCGGAGGCGCCATGGTGGGCAAAATGCCCAACGTCACCTGGCTCGAAGGCTCCTATGTGGAGACCGTGAAGGGGTGGCAATCGGGGTGGTTCTACATCACCGAGCCGCATGACACCAACTGGGCGGCGGCCTCGAATTTCGAACCGGCATCCCCACGTGGCTCACCTCCTAGAAAGAGAAGGGCCTATCCCGGGGTTCATCGGTAGAGCTGACCGGACTCCAGAATTGTGTTAGAAATATGATAATCAAGAAAATCAAGCTCGTCAACGTGGTCTAGGTCAGGCTCTTCCCCCGGATCCTTCCGTGCCAGACGGGCATTCAATATGTGGGAGTTCGACCCGGCCAAGCACCAGACGTTGCGAGAGCTCTTTGACACGACGCACCAAGATGTCTGGAGGGTGTTGTTCAAGGCCGCCGAGGTACCTCCTCACCTTACCGAGGATCGCAGACTCAGCGCAAAGCGCCCTGCCAATCTGGTAAGCTCTTTATATCTCATAAGATGTTCCTTTCCCCAGTATAATCATGTGGGGGATCTAAACCTCCACGCCATTTAATAGGAGTGGGTCGCGACAATGGAGCGGATCGATTGTCCGGCCCCACTGCCCGAAGATCCAGCAAGGGCTCTCTTGACAGAGATGCCGGTTCCGGCACCCTATGAGGCGCCGGAGAAGAAGGCCAAGAATAAGGCCACGGGGACCAGGAAAGGTTTCCGACGCAAGGTCATATCGGAATCATCGTCCGATAACACCGAGGCGCCCTCCTCCCACGAAAACGAGGAGGAGAAAGAGGAAAGTTCTCCCCCCCAGCCGGGGGAGACAAGAAAATGAAGGCCGCCCCATCAGGGGAGGCCGAAGGGTCCAAGAAGGGAAGGACTCTCCTTCCGGACTGCTCCACGGCGGCCGCTTTTAGCGATGAGGAGTGGTTACCCAGGGACAAGCCCATGGCGAAGTCGTAAGTATCCGGATACCATAATAGTTCTTGGTATGTTTTATGCTATTGCTTCTCATCATGCCGAACATGATCATGCAACCCATCCAAAGCCCATATCGACGTATCCTCTTCGGATGAGTCTTTGGGCCTGGCGGAGATGAATAGCGATTCACTCCCGACCGCCTCCTCCCCCCGCCCTATGGACGATGTCGAAGTGTTGTCTCAAAGGGTACTGAACCAAGGGGAGACAGTTCTGGAGGTGCCCCAAGGCGACATTCCGGACGCTGGGCGCACGAGGGGCAAGACTCCCATGGGCGCTAATGCCGGGGGCAGCAAGTCTAGCCTCCAGCCGAATACCGCGCCGGAACCTCCAGTGGTTCCGGATTCTATCAGGCGACCCCTAGCCAAGGGGGGCAAGTCGTCTGTGCCGATGGCTTCTGTCCATCCAGAGGCATTGGACAATTTGCTGGAAGCGCTTTGCGGCGCTTCCATCGACGAAGAGCACCGCACTATCATGAGTGCGGTGTTCAAGAAGGTTCGGTCCGCCAAAAGCGGACTGACTGAAGCCTGTGCCAGCCTCCTAACAGGCTTTGAGGTAAGTAATCAAATTATGAGAAAATGTTACAGCATAGACAGTAGCCCCTGATGCTCTATTTGGTGTTCGCAAAGAAAGGCCGAACAGAGGATCAAATAATAATCACAGGAGTCTAATCAGAATATGTCTATGTGAATAAGCAGGCTTCACTGCTGGCCGCTGCCGCTCACACGGCGGAGGTCTCCACACTGAGGCGGGACCTTGAGCGGTCCGAGGAAGAGCTCGGCCTTACCAAGAGGCAGCTTGAAGAGAACAAAGGTAAGTAATACCTTGTTTGTTTATTGATAGATAAAAAGGAAACTGTTAGTTAGATCACAGTATCATCATGAACTTTGCTAGGGGCCACGACCGAAGTGGCGGCCCTGAAGAAGGCGTTGTCCGAGGCCGAAGGCAAAGCGGCCAAGGAGCGCGCCGAGCGCGAGAAGCAAGAGGCCCGAGTCGGCGAGGTTCAGCAAGAGCTCCAGGGGTTTGTCAAAAATTACGCGTCCTTGGAGCGTGACTCTAAGACGCAAGGGTCCGAGCTTGCGAAGGCCCTCGAGAACGCACAAAATGCCAAGGCCGAAGCCCAAAAGGCCCTCCAGGAAATTGAGGCGGTCAGGAAGATAGTGGCGGGTAATGCATTCATTATGCAAAGCAAGCATGTGAAGGAAACTTTCCTTTTACCTACCCGAATTCGGAGCTCTCCAGGAGCGTTCGCAGATCTACCCAGCAGTGTGTCGGATGCCGTGGAGTTCTATCGGGCCGAGGAAGGGAGCTCGACGGAGAAGTTGTTCTGGTCTCAGTATACTAGGACCGAACATCCGATGCCCTTGAGCGACCAGTTGAAGCAACTGGTCGAGCTTCACAAGGCAGCCGAACTGGCCATGAAGGGCCTCATAGTCTGGATGTGGCCTGGCGAGCCCCTGCCTGGCAGCTATTTCAGCCTGGTAAGGCGGCTTGTGAATGCCTGCCCCCGGCTTGAAGTCATAAAGTGGTCCGTCTGCATTGAGGGTGCGCGGAGGGCTTTTGCCCGGGCGAAAGTGCACTGGGCGAAGATGGACGCCGAAAAGCTGGTGAAGGAGGGGCCACCGAAGGGCAAGGAGCATCGCCACCCCGAAAAGTATTATGATAGTATCCTGAAGGGTGCTCGCCTTGTGGCAGAGGAATGTGCTAAGGATGTAATATTTGAATGAATGTACTCATGTAATCCTCTAATGTGAAACAAGTTCATGTGCGCTAAGTAACGCTTGTTAATTTAAAATATTACCTTCTGTGCGGCCGTTTATAAAATTTGAGAGTTGGCCAGTCGTCGGCTTCTGCCCCCATGTAACTAGTACTGAGGTGTTCGGGATAAACCTGATCACTCTTTATCCCAGTTTTGGGTCCTTCGATTTGTGTTGCAACTTTTCTTTTTCAGACATGTTGAGTCTAAAGTATCCTGTTACTCACCAGTTCTGAATCTCAGGCAGATATGATGGTTGGAACATTCCCAACATTTGCATTTTGTTCCTAGCTTGCACCACCATTGTGTCATCCTACTATGGACTGCCCTTCTCAGCAGTTGCTGTTCAGGATCATCTTCAAAATTGGTCCTACCATGGGTCGCATCCATTTCCGATGATAGGCAAAAATCATCCATTGCGTTGTCTTCAACAAGGTAGTCCACATCATCCATTCTAGTCCGGGTATGCCATCCCTTCGTACTCCGCTAAATGATTGTTGTGATTTGCCTTAGGCTGGTATAAAGAGTTTTAATGATCTCTGAATCAAAAGTAATTCTTTTTTCCACTTAAGGGAATAACTCTACGAGTCACCTCCCCCAAGGTGTCCCGTAATGGAATCATGGCAATTATTTCATCGCTATCTTGAAACCATTCACCATCCTACCTAATCATGGAATTGTTGCCTACCAATCTGAACCTTCGTCATCTGCTTCTTCCCATCGCTCCTCATATGTGTTTTTTCTCTCAGCTCAAGAGATGTTTCTACATCTCATTCCGAGTTGATCCTGAATTGTTCTATCCTTGAGAAGATTGACTCTTCTAGAGTTTTCCTTTTTTCTCTCTCGTTGTCGTGTTGGTTGAAGTTTCCGAAGCAAGACGTCGAGACAAAGATGGTGGCGAATCAACGTTCTTACGAAGTGCAACCTGGATCGTGAAGATTGTGTTAGTCTGCGCCCCCCTTCTTCTTACCCTACGCTTGAATCTCGGGACGAGATTCTTGTTTAGTGGGGGTGAGTTGTCACAACCCTAAAATAATGCTTGTAATTAGTGGCATTGCATCATTGCATCATGTCTAAATTCTGAAAGTTGAACTGAGGAAATTTGAAAGCCTTAAAAATTTAACTAAAAGAAGGGCAAATAACCCTGGAAAATGCATCCAATGTTTCCAAAATGTTCTTCAATGATGTTTTGATAATTATGGAAAGGGTTTTTATCCAAACCAAAAATATGGAACATTTTTGAGGAATTATTTTAGACATTTGGATTTAACTCAATAAATATTTGAGTTGGATTTAATTCTTCTATAAAAGAACTAAAAGTCCAATAATTCTGGAAACCTGTGAGTGGCTCTAAATATATCCTAACAGACCACATATGAATTTCCAGAAGTATATAAAATAGTTTGGTTTTGAAAACCAAATTAAAACAAACTACAAAAATAGAAAACAGATATAAAAACTGAGAGTCTTACCTGGCGCTTACCTGTCCAGCTGGCCGGCCTGCTACTATGCGGCCCAGCCCACCACCGCCTCCTCCCCTGTCGTCTTCCTCCTCTACCAGGAGGACGAGCGCGTGCCCGACGCACGCGCGCACGTGCCCGACGCACGCGCGCACGTGCCCCGGCCACCTCCTCCCTCTCAGCCTGCCTGGCTCCCCCTCGTCGTGCCTAGACGATGCCTGGATGCCCTGGACTCCTCTCTCTCCCCCGAATGAGCATCCCCTCCTCTGGCTCCCTCTCTCTCCCACCAAGCGGAGCTCGTCGCCGCCGCTCGATGTCACCGCGGCCACCGTCCACCACTCGCCTCGCTGAAGCATCCGGACGAACCGCAACACCGTCCACGTCCCCTCCGCCGACTCACACCTCGCCGGAAGCCCTGCTCCATCGTCACTGCATCGTCTTCGACCTCTCGGTCGCTGAGATCGCCGGCGACCTCCCTTCATCACCAGCCCCTCCCTGAGCCCAATGAGATCGCCGACGACCTCGCTGTGAGCTCCACTCCATTTCCCCTCCTTCGTTTTGCTTGTTCCCGTGCCGTAGCACCCTCGGCCGCGATGCTCCGAGCTCCGGCCGCCGCCATGGCCAACGAGCTCCATGCTCCCGCGCTCTCTTGCTCGCCCCAGCACCACCAACATGCTCACCGCGTCCCCGGGAAGCGAATGCGCCGCACCGTTTTCTCTAGCTCTCGCTGAAACCCCGTACCCGCTCGAGCCTGAGCTCCGCCACCGCTAAACCTTGTCGCCGGCATCGTTTCTGGCCACCCCGCGGCCTCCCGTCTGGTCCTTTGGATGCGGACGAGCGAGAGGCCCTCCCTGGTGCCAGCAGCGCGATGAACTGCCATCCCTAATGCGAGTCCGGCGAGCTCTCGCCGTCGGTTTGGTCATCATCGGCGTAGATCCGGTGCTGATGACGTGGCTGCTTAATTAGGGTTTATTCACCTAGTTAATTAACCACATTGACACAGACAGTTGGGCCCCGCGCCCTTAATTAATCAAAGTTTAGTTCGTGTTTAGTTTTAGTTAAGCATAGTGGCCTCACGCGTCAGCATTGACCCTGCTGACATGGCCGTTGACCGGTCCCACCTGTCTATGACTCTAACCAGCCCTAAGTCATGGACCATTGGGCCCCACGGGTCAGGTTTGACCTGGAGCGACCCGTTGACCTGCTGACGTCAACCAGACGTCATGTTGATGCAGTAATCTGTTTTCTGGATTTTAAATAATTCAGAAATGATTTATTTATTTCAGAAAATATCCAAAACTTCTAAATTCATAGAAATTATCTATAACTCCAAATGGAAATATTTATATATGAAAAATGATTAGAAAAATTCAATCTATCTATCTGTACCATTTTCATGCATGCTAGAACAACTTATGACTACTGTTTAGGGCAAATCAACTAAATGGCACTTGAATCTTCACATATGGAGTTGAATTTGAAACCTTGATTCAAACCAACTTCATTAATCTGGTTGCTAGATGCATTAGCTCAAATCACATCTTATTTCCATGTCATGATCATGCATCATATTGTCACATTGCATTGATTGCGTTCTTTCTCTGTTGCCGGTGCTTGTCCCCTCTCAGTAGACGTGGTGTCGACGATGGGATTGATGACACCGATGAAGAGCTATATTATCTTCAGAAGTGCCAGGCAAGCAAACCCCCTTGTTCATTCCGATACAATCCCACTCTCTTGCTCTTGCTCTCTTTTATTGCATTAGGACAACAACAATTCAACTGTTACATGCTGCGGTAGTTGAACCCCTTTCCTCTGCATGACCTGTCATTGCCACAGTAAATAGATGAAACCCACTAGCATGAGTAGGAGTTGTTTGAGACCTTATGTGCCTACTCATTCATGCTTGTTTGTCATGCCTGCTATTGCTTAGAGTTGTGTCAGGTCTGATTCATCGGGGATGAATTGGAAAGTTGTGAACATGTCCTACTGTGTGTGAGCTAAGTGTGTTGAACACGATTTGGTAAAGGTATCAATGAGAGGCCATGTAGGAGTACATGGTGGGTTGTTTCATTGGAACCGTCCTTAAGCACCGAGATCTGTATATCTGATTTAAGAACCAGCTACTACCATGCATTGGGCCCGAAACCAATGGAACCTCTCGGCTTCTTAACCACCCTAGTCCTCTGTCCAGGAGTTGCAACTAGTTTCTGGTGTTTATAGGATATGTGTTGGCAGCCGTGCCTAGCGCTGACCCTAGGGGTGGGCTATGATGCGGTAGATACACCGTGGCACGGTGTACCGATTCTCCCGTTTGGTGTCTCGGGAACCCTGTACACATCGTTCGGGGCCGTATGTGGAAACCTCGGCCGGAGTCCCTGCGGATGGAACCTGGATAGGCGATAAACCTGGACTAGAGACTTGAGTGTTTAGGTAGGCCGTGGCCGACACCCTCGTTGGGCTTCTGAAAGTGCAACTATCCCTAGGTGGTTTTGGTAATTCATAACAACATATAGCTCATTGAGCTAATGCTATTCCAAGATGACTATTTCAGGAAAGCTCAATGATTGGCATGGCATGGATGTGAAAGTGGAACCCTCAAAATGCTAAGGACAAAGGATTGGCTCAAGCTCAAAAGCTCAAGACTCTTCATTTTATATTTTAGTGATCCAAGATCACATTGAGTCTTTAGGAAAAGCCGATACTATCAAGGAGGGATGAGGTGTTGCTTAATGAGCCTCTTGCTTCATGTGCTTAGTGATATGCTCCAAAACCCTCAACTACTTTCCCATATCCACATATGACCTAAAACCTAAGCCAAACTCGGTCCTACCGATTCTTTCTATCCGGTGCCACCGAGTTTCACTTGTCATAAGCCACTGCCAAACCCTAGCAATTCGGTTCTACCGATAGGGATCTCGGTCTCACCGAGATGGGATTGCAAACTCTCTGTTTCCCTTTCGTAACTTTTCGGTCTCACCGAAAGAGCGAATCGGTCCCACCGAGATTGCAATGTAAACTCTTTGTTTCCCTTTTTGTAACTTTTGTAAGAGCAAATCAGTCCCACCGAGTTTGCCTGACCAACTCTCTGGTTAGCTTATTACCAAACTCGGTCTCACCGATTTTGTGTAATCGGTCTCACCGAGATTACATTATGCCCAAACCCTAACCATATCGGTACTACCGAGTTGCATGTCAGTCCCACCGAAAATCTCTAACGGTCACTAGGTTTACCTTTTCGGTCCGACCGAGTTTGTTGATTCGGTCCCACCGAGATTGGAAAACTGTGTGTAACGGTTGGATTTTGTGTGGAGGCTATATATAGCCCTCCACCTCCTCTTCATTCGAAGAGAGAGCCATCAGAACACATACACAATTCCAACTCATATGTTCTGAGAGAGAACCACCTACTCATGTGTTGAGACCAAGATATTCCATTCCTACCATATGAATCTTGATCTCTAGCCTTCCCAAGTTGCTTTCCACTCAAATCTTCTTTCCACAAAATCCAAATCCTATGAGAGAGAGTTGAGTGTTGGGGAGACTATCATTTGAAGCACAAGAGCAAGGAGTTCATCATCAACACACCATTTGTTACTTCTTGGAGAGTGGTGTCTCCTAGATTGGCTAGGTGTCACTTGGGAGCCTCCGACAAGATTGTGGAGTTGAACCAAGGAGTTTGTAAGGGCAAGGAGATCGCCTACTTCGTGAAGATCTACCGCTAGTGAGGCAAGTCCTTCGTGGGCGATGGCCATGGTGGGATAGACAAGGTTGCTTCTTCGTGGACTCTTCGTGGGTGGTTGCTTCTTCGTGGACCCTTCATGGGTGGAGCCCTCCGTGGACTCGCGCAACCATTACCCTTCATGGGTGGAGCCCTCCGTGGACTCGCACAACCGTTACCCTTCGTGGGTTGAAGTCTCCATCAACGTGGATGTAGGATAGCACCACCTATCCGAACCACGGGAAAAACATCCGTGTCTCCAATTGCGTTTGAATTCTCCAAACCCTTCCCTTTACATTCTTGCAAGTTGCATGCTTTACTTTCCGCTGCCAATATACTCTTTGCATGCTTGCTTGAATTGTGTGATGATTGCTTGACTTGTCCTACAATAGCTAAAATCTGCCAAGAACTAAAATTGGGAAAAGGTTAAGTTTTTATTTGGTCAAGTAGTCTAATCACCCCCCCTTCTAGACATACTTTCGACCCTACAGCTTCCGCTTGAAGGTTGCCGAGTACATGTCGTGTAAACGACGATAAGTGGTGAGAGCGTGTATGAAGGAGTACACCCCTGCAGGGTTAACATCATCTATTCGAATAGCCGCGTCCGCGGTAAAGGACTACTTGGTTGCCTATACAGTTCATAGACAAGTGAAAGTGGATACTCTAAAATGTGCAAGATAAGCGTGAGTGCTATGGATGGCGTCCTCGTAGGGAGACGGGAGCGGATCCATAGTGGTGTATTGATATGGTGAATATGTGGACTCGTGTGCGCCACCTCAAAAGAGTTACTTGCAGTCGTAGTTTAGGATAGCCACTGAGTCAAAGCTGGCTTGCTGTAGTTAAACCCCAGCATCCCTTTGATGATAATGATGCATATGTAGTTAGTTCTAATGTAAGTCTTGCTGGGCACATTTGTACTCACGTTTGCTTAATTTATGTTTTTGCGGAGAGACTTCAGTCTCGCTAGTAGTTCCGTGTGGACTTCGACGTTTAGCTTGATACCTCAGCTACGATCTTGTGCCCTTGGCAGGATCTGGTAGATAGTCAGGCTTCTCAGCCTTTTTCATTTGTAGATGTCTATACTCAAACATGTTAAGCTTCCGCATGTGCTTTGACTTGTATGCTCTGAATGTTGGGTCATGAGACCCATGTTTGTAATATCTCGCTCCTCGGAGCCTAATGAATAAATACTCCGAGTCATAGAGTTTTGTTGTGATGCCATGTTGTATTTACACATATCGAGCATATTGTGTGTATGATTGAAATGCTTGGTATGTGTGGGATCCAACAACCTAGTTGTCTATCCTTGGTAGCCTCTCTTATGGGGAAATGTAGTCTGGTGCTTCCACTGAGCCATGGTAGTCTGCTACAGCCCGGTTTACTGGAGTCCTGCTAGCCCAGCACTACTGCTCCGGAACACTTAGACTGGCCGGCATGTGATTCACTTTGTTCATGTGTCTGTCCCTTCGGGGAAATGTCACGCGGAGACATCCGGAGTCCTGCTAGCCTGCTACAGCCCGGGTTCCCGGAGTCCTGTTAGCCCAGTTGCTACAGCCCGGATTCATACGCTGCTGACCGACATGCTCGATGTTGATTCATGTATGCCTGTCCCCATAAGTTAATGCCACTTTGGGTTCACGACTAGTCATGTTGGCCCGGGTTCTCTGTCATATGGATGCTAGCAACACTATCATATACGTGAGCCAAAAGGCACAAACGGTCCCGGGCCATCATAAGGCGACACCCGTGGGAATACCGTGCGTGAGGCCTCAAAGTGATATGAAGTGTTACATGCTAGATCGGTGTGACTTAGAATCATGGTCCTGACACACTGGACGTACCAGAATGTACGGGTGCAATTTGTCTTAAATAAGCAGACATGGAAAAAGATGAAGAAATGCAATAATAAGCTAACGCCGTACATTGTTATTTAAATGATACGTCAAAGCGTATGTATACACGTAGTGCAATAAGCAAAAATATGACTATTTGACATGTCCTATCCAAGGGCAAGCTGCGTGTGGGTATGTAAAATAGGTATAGTGATTGTTATCAGAGACCACATGGGGATTCCCTTGTACGTCAAAGCTTCTTGCTTCCTTGGTGTTTCCTTCTTGTGACGGGTCCGATAATCGGACGATCAGAGAGGGCCTTCAGAGAATAGGGGCCTGAAAGGAAGAAAATGTTAAAGGTATACGGGTCCTGAAGCGGTTGAGCCGCATTGTGGGCCGTGCCATCGCCGTGCCTCTGCCTATGCCCATGGTATCTTGAGTGCATAATTATGTACGTGCGTCGCAAATTTTGCCGCTTGAATGGGACTAGGACGGAGGCCGAATTGCTAGGCGAGCTCTAAACGTGCCTGGCGATCCTCTTGCAGGGTACTCCGGACTCGCTTGAAGGTGGTCGGGGTCTTTTTTGCCGAACTGGCGGTTTGCCTCATAAGGCTGCCTTGCGCTTCTACTGCGAGGGCCGCGGTGTGCTCCTCCATGTGGAGCGAGCGCTCTGTGTTTCCATTGACTTTTATAACCCCGCAAGGTCCTGGCATTTCGAGCTTGAGGTATGCATGCCGTACCGCATTGAATCTGGCAAATGCGGTTCATCCGAGGAGTGCGTGATAGCCACTGCGGAAGGGGACGATATCGAAGATTAACTCCTCGCTTCGGAAGTTGTCCGGAGATCCGAAGACCACTTTCAGTGTGATGGAGCCCGTACAATAGGCCTCTACACATGGTATGCCACCTTTAAAGGTGGTTTTGGTGGGTTTGATCCTTGAGGGGTCTATACCCATTTTGCGCACTGTATCCTGATAGAGCAGGTTCAGGCTGCTGCCACCATCCATAAGGACTCGAGTGAGGTGAAATCCGTCAATGATGGGGTCAAGGACCAATGCGGCAGAACCACCATGACGGATACTGGTGGGGAGGTTGTGGGAGTCCTGGATTAGGGGGTCCTCGGACAGCCGGACTATATACTTTGGCTGGACTGTTGGACTATGAAGATACAAGATTGAAGACTTCGTCCCGTGTCTAGATGGGACTCTCCTTTGCGTGGAAGGCAAGCTTGGCGCTTCGGATATGTAGATCTCCTCCCTTGTAACCGACTTTGTGTAACCCTAGCCCCCTTCGGTGTCTATATAAACCAGAGGGTTTAGTGGGACAACAACAATCATACCATAGGCTAGCTTCTAGGGTTTAGCCTCTCCGATCTCGTGGTAGATCAACTCTTGTAATACTCATATTATCATGATCAATCAAGCAGGAAGTAGGGTATTATCTCCATCGAGAGGGCCCGAACCTGGGTAAACATTGTGTCCCCCGCCTCCTGTTACCATCCGCCTTAGACGCACAGTTCGGGACCCCCTACCTGAGATCCGCCGGTTTTGACACCGACATTGGTGCTTTCATTGGGAGTTCCAATGTGTCGTCATCATAAGGCTTGATGGCTCCTTCGATCATCGGCAACGATGCGATCCACTGTGAGGTTTTCCTCCCCGGAAAGATCTTCGTATTCGGCGGCTTCGTATTGCAGGCCAACTCGCTCGGCCATCTGGAGCAGATCGAGAGCTATGCCCCTAGCCATCAGGTCAGGTTTGGAAGCTTGAACTATACCGTCGACATCCGCGGAGACTTGATCTTCGAAGGATTCGAACCCATGTCAGGTACGCCGCATAGTCACGATGAGCATGATTTAGCTCTGCCGTCGGACAGTGTTCGGGAGATCACACCTGGAACTACTTCGGTCCTCAATCCGGAACAGATCGCACCGTCCGAGGACGGGTGGATGGACCCCGCCACGGAGGCCGCACACTCAGTGGCAATAGAGCCGAATACTGACTTCACCTCCTATGAAACCTGTGTTGCCGGACACTCGGATTCGTCCCCGGCCACAGACTCCGAACCGCTCGCGTTCGTGCCCATCCAATCTGATTGGGCACCGATCATGGAGTTCACCTCCGCGGATATCTTTTAGCACTTGCCCCTAGGCAACATGCTAAACTCATTACGGTCTCTCTCCTTGTCAGGAGACCCTTGGCCGAACTATGTCCGGCTCGAGTGGGAAGCGGACGGCGAAGAAATTCGTTCCCCACCCACCACCCACTTAGTAGCCACTGTCGACCACCTAACCGACATGCTCGACTTCGACTCTGAATACATCGACGGTATGGACGACGATGCGGGAGATGAACAGGAACCACCGCCCACAGGGCGCTGGACTGCCACCTCATCGTATGATATATACATGGTGGACACCCCCAAAGAAAGCGATGGCAATAAGGCAACAGAGGATAATCCCCCGAGAAGCAATCCAAGAACCGGCGTCATCGGCGCCGCTCTAAGCCCCGCCATAGCAAAAACAGCGATACCAGCACAAGAGATAATAACGCTGCAAATAGTGCCGAAGACGAAGACAATCCCCTCCATCCAGGCTTTGAGCAGGAGGATGGGCAAGCCAGCCCTAAGGAACAGGCAGCAGACGGAGAATCAGAGGATGACAATTACATGCCTCTCTCCGAAGACGAGGTGAGCCTCAGTGACAAAGAATTTATCGTGTCTGAGGATCCCGTCGAACAGGAGTGCTTCAAGCGCCAGCTTATTGCCACAACAAAAAGCCTGAAGAAAAAGCAACAACAGCTTCAAGCTGAGCAAGATCTGCTAGCGGATATATGGATTGAGGTCCTGGCAGCCGAGGTACACGAACTCGAGCGCCCAATCAAAAGTTTCCCAAAGCGCAGGTTGCTACCCCAACTTGAAGAGGAAGCATTAAAGCCTGCGCTTCCAGCGTATGATGCGGTAGACCGGCCACCTCGTGGCCGGGACAAAGCGGCATACAAGCCCGAAGTCCAGCCCACACCCCGTCGCCAGTCAAACAAAAATAGCAAGGCCCGGGGTAACACGCAGGACCTGCGAGACGTATTGGAAAACAAAGCAGGACACAAAAAATCGATCTTTGGATCACGAGGGCACGCCCCAACACATAACGATGACCGTCATGCCGGATATACCAAAAGAAAATCCATCCGGGCCGAACACACTAGACAAGACTCGTACGAACTGCATCGTGACATAGCCTGGCACAGAGGCGCCGCACACCCCCTATGCTTCACTGATGAAGTAATGGATCATGAATTCCCAGAAGGGTTTAAACCCGTTAATATTGAATCATACGATGGTACTACTGACCCCACGGTATGGATAGAGGATTTCTTCCTCCACATTCACATGGCCCGCGGGGATGATCTAGACGCCATCAAGTACCTCCCGTTAAAACTCAAAGGACCAGCTCGGCATTAGCGAAATAGCTTGCCAGCAAACTCCATTAGATGTTGGGAGAACCTGGCAAACACATTCCTGGACAACTTCCAGGGCACTTATGTGCGACCACCGGATGCTAATGATTTAAGTCACATAACCCAACAGCCCGGAGAGTCAGCCAGGAAATTTTGGGCTCGGTTCCTAACCAAAAAGAACCAAATTGTGGACTGTCAGGATGCCGAAGCCCTAGCGGCCTTTAAGCATAACATCCGTGACGAGTGGCTTGCCAGACATCTCGGCCAAGAGAAGCCAAAGTCCATGGCAGCCCTCACAACACTCATGACCCGCTTTTGCATGGGAGAGGATAGCTGGTTGGCCCGTAGCAACAACATAGCAAGCAACCCTGGCACATCGGAGGCCAGAGACAGCAATGGCAAGCCACGTCGCAACAGATACAAGCGCCGCAACAACGGCGATAACGCCGAAGACACGACAGTCAATGCCGGATTCAGTGGCTCTAAATCCGGTCAACAGAAAAAGCCGTTCAATAGAAACAATCCGGTCCCGTCCAGTTTGGACCGCATACTTGACCGCTCGTGTCAAATTCACGGCACCCCCAATAAGCCAGCCAACCACACCAATAGAGAATGCTGGGTGTTCAAGCAGGCCGGCAAGTTGAATACCAAAAGCAAGGAAAAGGGGCTGCATAGTGACGGCGAGGAGGAGCCCCGGCCGCCGAACACAGGAGGACAGAAGAAATTTCCTCCCCAAGTGAAAACAGTGAACATGATATACGCAACCCATATCCCCAAGCGGGACCGGAAGCGTGCACTCAGGGACGTCTACGCGATGGAGCTAGTCGCCCCAAAGTTCAACCCATGGTCTTCTTGTCCAATCACTTTTGATCGCAGGGACCAACCCACTAGTATCTGTCATGGCGGTTCTGCCGCATTGGTCCTTGATCCTATCATTGAAGGATTCCACCTCACTCGAGTCCTTATGGACGGTGGCAGTAGCCTGAACATGCTTTATCAGGATACGGTACGCAAAATGGGTATAGGCCCCTTGAGGATAAAACCCACAAAAACCACCTTCAAAGGTGTCATACCAGGTGTAGAGGCCTGTTGCACGGGCTCAATCACACTGGAAGTGGTCTTCGGTTCTCTGGATAACTTCCGAAGCGAAGAGTTAATCTTCGATATCGTCCCCTTCCGTAGTGGCTATCACGCACTACTCGGACGAATCGCATTCACTCGATTCAATGCGGTACCGCATTATGCATACCTCAAGCTCAAAATTCCAGGACCTCACGGGGTTATGACAGTTAAATGGAAACATAGAACGCTCGCTCCGCACGAAGGAGCACATTGCGGCCCTTGCGGCAGAAGTGCAAAGCAGCCTTCTGAGGCAAACTGCCAATTCGACGACAAGATCCATAGACACATTCAAGCGAGTCTGGAATAACCTGCAACATGATCACCAGGCACGTTCAAAGCTCGCCTAGCAATTCGTCCTCCGTCCTAGTCTCAGTCAAGCGGCGAAATTTGCGCCACGCGTACATAACTACGCACTAAAGATACCATGGGTATAGGCGGAGGCACGGCTATGGCACGTCCCACTATGCGGTTCCACCGCCTCAGGACCTGTATATCTTTATCACTTTCTTCCTTTCAGGACCCTATTCTCTAGAGGCCCTCTCCGGTAGCTAAATCGTCGGACCCATCACGGGAGGGAAGAACCAAGGGAGCAAGAAGCTTTGGAATACAAGGGAATCCCCAGGTGGTCTCTCATAACGATCGTTATACCTGTTTTATATACCCGCACGCAGCTCGCCCTCGGATCGGACATGTCAGATAGTCCCATTTTTGCTTATTTTACTACTTATACACATACACTTTGACGTATCCTCTAAATAACAATGCACAACATCAGCTTATTATTGCATTTCTTCATCTTCCTTTTTCCCTTGTTTGTTTATTCATGACAAGTTGCTGCCGTACATTCTGGTACGTTCAGTACGCCAGGAGCTTCAGTGTACCCCATAACACGGCAAGAAAAGTCCGAACACTTTCGACAGTGCAGCACCCCGAACTTATAGCATTATATGCATCAGCTCCGAATCATGTCTTGGGTCAGTAGTTGGGTTTGCCCGGCTCCCATGTTTTGGTGCCTTACGTTTCGCTATATCGGCTAAGGTAGCACTGGGAGAACTACTGCGGTTGTGTCTTGGTTCTTCCGGACGAGCACCTCAGTAGAGAAAGCCGAAAACTGACTGTCATGATGCGGCGAGAGCTGGTCGCTGTTCGAGAGGTCCCAAATCCCTAAAGATTTTTTCCGCTTCAGGCGAGGAGTCGGCCTTGTCCGATTTAGGCATTCATAGCGCCCCAAGTTCGGCTATCCGAATACTAGGGTCTTTGCCAAAATTTAAAATTGTAGACTTCTATGGCTAAGTGAGAGTGATAAAGCTTTATAGTCCAATTGCCTGGTTCGTTGTGCTTAACACCTCCTTCGAAGGACCCAAAACTAGGATAAAGAGTGATCAGATTTATACCGAACACCTCAGTACTAGCTACATGGGGGCAGAAGCCGACGACTAGACAACTCTCGGATTTTATAAAGGCCGCACATAAGGTAATATTTTAAATCAACAAGCGTTATATAGCGCACATGAACTCGTTTCATATTACAGGATCACATGAGTACATTCATTCAAATATTACATCCTTAGAACATTCCTCTGCCACAAGGCGGGCACCCTTCAGGACATTGTCATAATACTTTTCGGGGCGGCGATGCTCCTTGCCCTCCGGCGGCCCCTCCTTCACCAGCTTCTCGGCGTCCATCTTCGCTCAGTGCACTTTCGCTCGGGCAAAAGCCCTGCGCGCACCCTCAATGCAGATGGACCGCTTTATGACTTCAAGCCATGGGCAGGCATTCACAAGCCGCCTCACCAGGCCAAAGTAGCTGCCAGGCAGGGGCTCGGTCCGGCCCATCCGGGCGTAGCCGGGAGGGGGCCCGCAAGGCCACATCCGGACTATGAGGCCCTTCATGGCCTATTCAGCCGCCTTGTGAAGCTCGACCAGTTGCTTCAACTGGTTGCTCAAGGGCACCGGATGTTCGGTCCCAGTATACTGAGACCAGAACAACTTCTCCGTCGAGCTCCCTTCCTTGGCCCGATAAAATTCCGCGGCATCGGACACACTACGGGGAAGATCTGCAAATGCTCCTGGAGAGCTCCTTCACATGCTTGCTTTGCATAATGAATTCCTTACCCGCCGCTATATTCTGGACCGCCTGAAGCTCCTGGAGGGCCCTATGGGCTTCGGCCTTGGCATTTTTGCGTTCTCAAGGGCCTTCGCAAGCTCAGACCCTTGCGTCTTAGAGTCATGCTCCAAGGACTCGTATTTTTAACGAAATCCTGGAGCTCTTGCTGCACCTCGCCAACTCGAGCCTCTTGCTTCTCGCGCTCGGTGCGCTCCTTGGCCGCTTTGTCTTCGGCCTTGGTCAGCGCCTCCTTCAGGGCCGCCACTTCGGTCATGGCCCCTAGCAAGATTCATGATGATCCTGTGACTTACCAACCACATTCTTTTTTATTCCTTATCAATATACGGACGGGTATTACTTACCTTTGTTCTCCTCGAGCTGCCTCTTGGTAAGGCTGAGCTCTTTTTCGGACTGCTCAAGGTCCCGCTTCAGTGCGGAGACCTCCGCAGTGCGAGCGGCAGCGGCCAGCAGCGAATCCTGCTTATTCACATAAGGCATATTCTGATTAGACTCCTGTGATTATTATTTGATCCTATGTTCAGCCTTTCTTTGCGAACGCCAAACTGTCTATGCTATAACATTTTCTTATAAATTGATTACTTACCTCAAAGCCTGTTAGGAGGCTGGCACAAGCTTCAGTCAGTCCGCTTTTAGCGGACTGAACCTTCTCTACCACCGCACTCATGACAGTGCGGTGCTCTTCGTCAATGGAAGCGCCACAAAGCGCTTCCAGCAAGTTGTCTGGTGCTTCTGGATGGACAGAGGCCATCGGCACAGACGGCTCGCCCCCCGTAGTGAGGGGTCGCCTGACAGAGTCCGGAACCACTAGAGGTTCGGGCGCAGTATTAGGCCGGGGGCCGGACTTGCTGCCCCCGTCATTAGGGCCCATGGGAGCCTTGCCTCCCATGCGCCCAACGTCTGGGAGGTCGCCTTGGGGCGCCCCTAGAACTACCCTCCCTTGGTTTGGTGCCCTTCGGGACAACACCTCGGCGTCGTCCGTAGGGCGGGGGGGGGGAGGCGGTCGGGAGCGAATCACTGTTCATCTCCAACAGGCCCAAAGACCCATCCGAAGAGGATACGTCGAGATGGTCCTTGGGTGGGCTACATGATCATGTTTGGCATGATAAGAGACAATAAAACGAAATATACCATAACTGTTATGGTATCCGGATACTTATGACTTCGCCAGGGGCTTGTCCCTGGGCAACCACTCCTCGTCGTTGAATGCAGCCGTGGTGGAGCGATCCAGAAGGAGGGTTCTTCCCTTCTTGGACCCTTCAGCCTCCCTGGATGGGGCGCTCTTCCTTTTCTTATCTCCCCCGGCTGGATGGAGAGAATTTTCCTCTACCTCCTCCTCGTCTTCGTGGGAGGAGGGCGTCTCGGTGTTATCGGACAAAGATTCCGATACAACCTTGCGCCGGAGACCTTTCCTGGTCCCCGCGGCCTTCTTCTTGGCCTTCTTCTCCGGCGCCTCATAGGGTGCCGGAACCAGCATCCCCGTCAGGAGAGTACTTGCTAGATCTTCGGGCAGTGGGGCCGGACAGTCGATCCGCTCCACTGTCGCGACCCATTCCTGTCAAATAATGCGGAGGCTCAGATCCCTCACATAATCATACTAGGGAAAAAACGCCTTATGAGATATAAGAAGCTTACCGGATTAGCAGGGCGCTTTGCACTGAGTCCGCGGTCCTCAGTAAGAGGAGGAGGCACCTCGGTAGACTTGAACAGCACCCTCCAGATGTCCTGGTGCGTCGTGTCGAAGAGCTCTCGCAGAGTCTGGTGCCTTGCCGAGTCAAACTCCCACATATTGAATGCCCGTCTTTGACATGGGTGGATCCGGCGGAAGAGCATGACCTGGACCACGTTGACAAGCTTGATTTTCTTGCTTATCATGTTTTTAACACAGTTCTGGAGTCCAGTCAGCTCCACCGATGAACCCCAAGACAAGCCCTTCTCTTTCCAGGAGGTGAGCCGCATGGGGATGCCGGATCGGAATTTGGGGGCCGCCGCCCAGTTGGTGTCGCGCGGCTCGGTGATGTAGAACCACCCCGATTGCCACCCCTTCATGGTCTCCACATAGGAGCCTTCGAGCCAGGTGACGTTGGGCATTTTTCCCACCATGGCGCCTCCGCACTCCGCTTGCTGGCCGACCACCACCTTCGGTTTAACATTGAAGGTCTTCAGCCACAGGCCGAAGTGGGGCTGGATGCGGAGGAAAGCCTCGCACACGACGATAAATGCCAAGATGTTGAGGAGGAAATTGGGGGCCAGATCATGGAAGTCCATCCCGTAGTAGAACATGATCCCGCGAACAAATGGGTGGAGGGGAAATCCCAGCCCGCGGACAAAATGGGTAAGGAACACAACCCTTTCGTGGGGCTCGGGGGTAGGAACGATCTGCCCCGCGCCTGGGAGCCGGTGTGCGATATCTGCGGCCAGGTATCTGGCTTCTCGGAGCTTCGTGATGTTCCCCTCTGTAACGGAGGAGGCCATCCACTTGCCTCCCACTCCGGACATGTTCGGAGTGTTTTCGCGGAGAAGATGCGAACTTGGGGGCTGGAGCTCGAGTGCGCGAGAATGGATAGGCAGGGAAGTAGAAGGCGTGGGTAAGAAAGAGGAGTCCTTATCCCTTTATAAGGGCGATAGAAACTGCGTGCCTCCCCACTTGCCTGGTAAAACTCGCTTATTCCCGAAGCGTCGTGATTGATGGTGCGGTTGGGTTACCCACACTCGTATTGATGAGAATCTCGTGATAAGGGGACACGATCTCTGCTTTGACAAGACGTGCCAAGAAAACCACCTCGCAATATGTGCAGTAGCTGGTTGAGAAAAACGGTTTGAATGATGACCAGGGCCGTGGCGTGATGTCACATTATGAAAAGTTGTCAGCAGATTAGATTTGTGGAAATATTATACTCTCTACGGTGGTATGTGGAATTTGTTTTGCAGAGCCAGACACTATCCTTGTGTTCAAAATCTTCTATGGAGTATTCGGAGGAGGAACCCGCCTTGCAATGCCGAAGACAATCTATGCGCCAGACTCATCGTCATTGAAGCCTGGTTCAGGGGCTACTGAGGGAGTCCTGGATTAGGGGGTCCTCGGATAGCCGGACTATATACTTTGGCCGGATTGTTGGACAATGAAGATACAAGATTGAAGACTTCGTCCCATGTCCGTATGGGACTCTCCTTTGCGTGGAAGGCAAGCTTGGCGATTCGGATATGTAGATCTCCTCCCTCGTAACCGACTCTGTGTAACACTAGCCCCCTCCGGTGTCTATATAGTCCGGAGGGTTTAGTCCGTAGGACAACAACAATCATATCATAGGCTAGCTTCTAGGGTTTAGCCTCTCCGATCTCGTGGTAGATCAACTCTTGTAATACTCATATTATCAAGATCAATCAAGCAGGAAGTAGGGTATTACCTCCATCGAGAGGGCCCGAACCTGGGTAAACATTGTGCCCTCCGCCTCCTGTTACCATCCGCTTTAGACGCACAGTTCGGGACCCCCTACCCAAGATCCGCCGGTTTTGACACCGACAGTGGTCCCTGCGATCGAAGGTGATCGGACAAGAAGACCATGGGTTGAACTTCGGGGCGACTGGATCCATCACATAGACGCCCCTTAGTGCACGCTTCCGTTCCTGCTTGGGAATATGTGTTGCATATATCATGTTTACCGTTTTCACTTGGGGAGGAAATTTCTTCTGTCCTCCTGTGTTTGTCGACCGGGGCTCCTCCTCGTCATCGCTATGCAGCCCCTTTTCCTTATTTTTGGCATTCAACTTGCTGGCCTGTTTGAACACCCAACATTCTCTGTTGGTGTGGTTGGCTGGTTTATCAGGGGTGCCGTGAATTTGACATGAACGATCGAGTATGCGGTCCAAGCTAGACGGGCCCGGATTGCTTCTTTTGAATGGCTTTTTCCGCTGATCGGATTTAGAGCCACTGAATCCGGCATTAACTGCTGTGTCTTCGGCGTTGTCGGCGTTGTCGCCGTTGTTGCGGCGCTTTTGTCTGTTGCGACGTGGCCTGCCGTTGCTATCTTTGGCGTCTCAATTGCCAAGGTTTCTTGATGTGTTGTTGCTGCGAGCCAGCCAGCTATCCTCGCCCGCAAAAAAGCAGATCATGAGTGTCGTGAGGGCTGCCATGGATTTCGGCTTTTCTTGGCCGAGGTGTCGGGCGAGCCACTCATAGTGGATATTATGTTTAAATGCCGCTAAGGCCTCGACATTCGGACAGTCGACAATTTGGTTCTTTTTAGTTAGGAACCGAGTCCAAAATTTCCTGGCTGATTCCCCTGGCTGCTGGGTTATGTGACTCAAGTCATCGGCATCCGGTGGCCACACATAAGTGCCCTGGAAGTTGTCAAGGAATGCGTCTTCTAGATTCTCCCAACTGCCAATGGAGTTTGCCGGTAGGCTATTGAGCCAATGCCGAGCAGGCCCTTTGAGTTTTAATGGTAGGTACTTGATGGCATGTAGATCGTCATCGCGGGCCGTGTGGATGTGGAGGAGGAAATCTTCGATCCATACCGCGGGGTCTGTTGTACCATCATATGATTCGATGTTCGCGGGTTTAAAACCTTCTGGGAATTCGTGATCCATTACTTCATCGGTGAAGCATAGGGGGTGTGCGGTGCCTCTGTGCCGGGCTATGTCACGACCCAGTTCATACGAGTCTTGTCTGCTGTATTCGGCCTGACCAAATTTACTTTTAGTATATCCGGCATGACGGTCGTCATCACACGTTGGGGCGTGCCCCCTGATCCGTAGATCGATCTTGTATGTCCTGCTTTGTTTTCCAATATGTCTCGCAGGTCCTGCGTGTTGCCCCGGGCCTTGGTGTTCTTGTTTAACTGGCGACGGGGGGCGGGCTGGACTTCGGCCTGATATGCCACTTTGTCTTCGCCACGAGGTGGTCGGTCAGCCGCATCATACGCTGGGAGCGTAGGCTTTAGTGCTTCCTCCTCGAGTTGGGGTAGCAACCTGCATTTTGGATAACTTTTGGTTGGGCGCTCGAGTTCTTATTCCTCGGCCGCCAGGACCTCAGTCCATCTATCCGCTAGCAGATCTTGGTCAGCTTGAAGCTCCTCTTGCTCTTTTCCAGGCTTTTTGCTGTGGCTATAAGCCGACGCTTGAAGCGCTCCTGTTTGGCGGGATCCTCAGGCACGATAAATTCTTTATCGCCGAGGCTCACCTCGCCTTCGGAGAGAGGCATATAATTGTCATCCTCTGATTCTCCGTCTGCTGCCTGTTCCTTAGGGCTGGCTTGCCTATCCTCCCGCTCGAGGCCTGGCTGGAGGGGATTGTCTTCGTCTTCGGCGCTATCTGCAGCATTATTGTCTCTTGTGCCAGTATCGCCGTTTTTGCTATGGCGGGGCTTAGAGCAGCGTTGTTGACGCCGGTGCTTAGATTGCTTCTCACGGGGATTATCCTCTGTTGCCTTATTGCCAGCGCTTTCTTTGGGGGTGTCCACCATGTATATATCATATGATGAGGTGGCAGTCCAGCGCCCTGTTGGCGGTGGTTCCTGTTCTTCTCCTACATCGTCGTTCATACTGTCGATGTCTTCGGAGCCGAAATCAAGCATGTCGGTTAAGTCGTCGACAGTGGCTATTAAGTGGGTGGTGGGTGGGGGACGAATTTCTTCGTCGTCCGCTTCCCACTCAAGCCGGACATAGTTCGCCAAGGGTCTCCTGACAAGGAGAGAGATTTCAATGAATTTAGCAAGTCGCCCAAGGGCGAGTGCTGAAAGATATCCACGGAGGTAAACTCCATGATCGGTGCCCAATCAGATTCGATAGGCACGAACGTGGGCGGTTCGGAGCCTGTGGCCGGGGACGTATCCAAGGATCCAGCAACACAAGTCTCATAGGAGGTGAAGTCAGTATCCGGCTCTATCGCCGCTGAGTGTGCGACCTCCGTGGCGGGGTCCATCCACCCGTCCTCGGACGGCACGATCTGCTTCGAATTGAAGGCCGGAGTAGCCACAGGTGTGATCTCCCGAACACCGTCCGGCGGTCGAGCTAAGTCATGCTCGTCGCGACTGTGGGGCACACCTGACATGGGCTCGAATCCGTCGAAGATCAAGTCTCCGCGGATGTCGGCATTATAGTTTAAGCTTCCAAACCTGACCTGATGGCCAGGGGCATAGCTCTCGATCTACTCCAGATGGCCAAGCGAGTTGGCCCGCAGTACGAAGCCGCCGAATACGAAGATCTGTCTGGGGAGAAAAATCTCACCCTGGATCGCATCGTTGCCGATGATCTAAGGAGCCATCAAGCCTTATGGTGACGACATGGTGGAACTCTCAATGAAAGCACCAATGTCGGTGTCAAAACCGGCGGATCTCGGGTAGGGGGTCCCGAACTGTGCGTCTAAGGCGAATGGTAACAGGAGGCGGGGGACACGATGTTTACCTAGGTTCAGGCCCTCTCGACGGAGGTAATACCCCACTTCCTGCTTGATTGATCTTGATGATATGAGTATTACAAGAGTTGATCTACCATGAGATCTGATACTTCTCCAACGTATCTACTTTTCCAAACACTTTTGCCCTTGTTTTGGACTCTAACTTGCATGATTTGAATGGAACTAACCCGGACTGACGCTGTTTTCAGCAGAATTACCATGGTGTTATTTATGTGCAGAAACAAACGTTCTCGGAATGACCTGAAACTTCACGGAGTCACTTTTCAGAAAATATGAAAAATACCTGCAAAAGATGAAGGCCAGGGGGCCCACCACCTCTCCATGAGGGTGGGGGCACGCCTGCCCCCCTAGGGCGCGCCCCCTACCTCGTGGGCCCCCTGTTGCCTCTCCGACTCCAACTCCAACTCTATATATTGTGTTTCGGGGAGAAAAAAACCAAAGAGAAGAAATCATCACGTTTTATGATACGAAGCCGCCGCCAAGCCCTAAAACCTCTCGGGAGGGCTGATCTGGAGTCTGTTCGGGGCTCCAGAGAGGGGAATCCGTTGCCATCGTCATCATCAACCATCCTCCATCACCAATTTCATGATGCTCACCGCCGTGCGTGAGTAATTCCATCGTAGGCTTGCTGGACGGTGATGGGCTCACTACAAAAAAATACACTTCCGTGATGATACGTGTTTGTCACAGTAGGTCACGTTTTCTGTCATGCATGTACATCCATGACGATTTTATGACATAATCAAGATAGTCATACCTGTGCTATCATAGAAGTGTTCCATGACATTACCAAAATTGTCATCACGGAAGTGTCCACTTCCATGACGATAAATCGCGCGTCACAGAAGTGCTTTCGTCAAGGGTGACCGACATGTGGCATCCACCGTAACGAAACACTGTTAAGCTATCGGGTCAGGTTTTGGATCCAATGACCCGTTAACAGCCTCGACCAATGGGGATTTTCCACGTGTAAAATCATCATTGGCTGGAGGAAACACGTGTCGGCTCATCGCTGGGACAGATGTCATCCACTCATTGGACAGAAGGCGCCTATGATATGTTGACATGTGGCACGGCCCAACAGAGGCCCATTCCTGTGAAAAGGCCAGCCCGTTTGACTTGGTCAAAAGGTGGCGGGCCGACCCATGGAAAGCCTGTTAATGGCCTGTTCGCATATAGCCCATTTACAGCCCGCTAACCCAAGGCCCGTTACGCCCTATTCGAATTAGGCCCAGTAGCGTCATCTGGGCCATCCAATATGATCCCAGCCCGTTTTCACTTCTGGCCCATGACGTCTTTCAGCCCATATGAGGCCCTATGTAACTCTTGGCCTATTAACGGCCCGTGGTGAAACTGGCCCGTAACGAACAGTGTATCACTTTACACCCATTAACGACCCGTGGTGAAACTGGCCCGTAAAGAACAGTGTATCACTTTATACCCATTAACGGCCCGTTATTCCGTTGGGCCGTTTCCAGCCCATGTTATCTTTCGGCCTTCTCAGAGCCCATTTATTCTTGGGCTATTTTCCAGCATTCGTTTACTTACGGCCCGTTACTGTTATTTTCTGCTTGTGGGCCAAATTCAGCCCGTGGTTACAGTCGGCCCGTTTGTGGTCCGTTAATACGTTGGACCGTTTTCATAGCGTCATCAAATACGGCCTATTAATGATGGCCCGCTATGGTCGGCCCATGAATGGACGATTCCAACTCTAGCCCGTTTACGGCCAGAATGCGGTCTATTTGGGCCATGTTTGGCCAATTGATCATACGGCTCGTATAAGGCCCATTGATGATACGGCCCGTAGAAGGCCCGTTGTTTCTATGACCCATAGAAGGCCCACTATTTCTACGGCCCATAGAAGGCCCACTGTTTATACGGCCCGTAGAAGGCCCACTATTTCTACGGCCCGTAGGAGGCCCAGTGTCACTACAGTAAATATTAGCCCATGGTTATTATAGCCTAGATTTATAAAATAGGTTATTGCAGCCACTAGCAAACCGCAGAAAAAGAATTGCACTGACTACAAGCAAACAAATAAACAAGACAACAAGGAAATAAATAAGCAAGCAACTTACACTAGGCTATCACGACTATTACACATATTACATCCACTGGGCATCAAAGTTCGCCACCAGTGCAAATATAGGGAACACAACAGCATATAAACGCCGCAGCAAAACAAGTCCAGAAATGAAACCACTTTAGAAGAGCTCAAGAAACAATATCCCGGGTACCCATAATGCTGGCAAGATGCTTAGCAAGCTTATTAACTTTCTCTTGTTTGGCGCTTAAGTCCTCCAGCGCTTGCTGTTGCACCAGGAAAGTATGCATCTGAATTCTGTAGGGACTTCCTCAGTCCTTCGGCTTCCTGTCGCATAACATCTGATCGATGTCTTTCAACTTGAAGTTGAGACTCAAGAAGCCGAACTGATTCAGGCAACGAGTTCGAAGAGCTGGTGCCAGCATTGGTAGCCAGTAACTCGAACACTACATCAAGACAGGACTTTGGGGTTGTCTCAGTGTCTTCAATATAGTTTTTATCAGCTTTCTTGGAGACCAACAGGGATGTCTCACTATCTTTAGCCTTATCCGCATTACTTCCTTTACCATTGCATAACAGGGTACTCTTCTCCAATATTTTATCCGCGTTCTAAAAGAGAATCAAACAAACACATCTCAGGTTTACAATGTAGTATATGAAACTCATTTTGGTAAACCAGTTCAGTAGTAAGGTGGACAGGATAACAGCATGAAACAAACATATATCTATGTAGTATGGTCACTATATGGTCTATATCATTCTAGTTTATGTTGCCAAATCAAGATAGATACAGTTCGAATCATATGTATTTAAGACAAAGCAGCATAGACAGAATATAAGTGTGGGAAACTACACAGCAATAACAACACTTGTAATGTGCATGGCATGAGAACATAACTGTTTATTCAATTGAAACTGAAATCAACATAGAGCAAGTTACAACAGCAAACAGCCAAACACGTTGAAGAAACAGGTTTAAAACATACCTGTTGCACCATTGGAGTTTCAATTGCATCCTTTAAATTTGAAATTAGTTGGTAACAGTAAACACAGTGATGCAAGAGCAAAGTAGTATGAACCATAGCTACGGAACCTGACCTGAGAACAATTCTTCTTCTGCTTTAAGCATTGACTTCGGGTTTGGAGTGGTGGTCCTCGTGATTTGGGCACTGCAGTTGCCTTACTAACTGCTCGTGTTTGGGTGCTCTGTGGTGGAGACGGTGCTGTGTCAATGGGAACTGGGTGTCTATCTGCTGGGGTTGGGGTTAGAAGGGGTGTAGCTGGTTCTCTGTCCAACTGGGTAGGGGTACAATCTGCATGAGTGTGGGTTATGTGTGGTGGGGCTGGTTCTTGGGCAAGTACAACCGTGGTTCTATGTGCATCGACAGGTAGCATGATCTTTTCTGAAGACCGTGTTTTTACTCCCACAGATAATGCCATCACTCCCTCCAATTGAAATGGCTGATAAACAAGAAAAGTAATTGAATGTACAGACATTGTAAGATAGACAGGTGCAATGGATAGTAGGGAAGAAAACAGGGCATGAAATAATTCACATTTATGTTGTCTAAGCAAACAAATAGCAGGACATAATTTCACATATATGATGGCTAATTAAACAGGATAGCATGACACAATTTCACATGTATGATGGCTAACTAAACATGATAGAATGACATACTTCAAAATATGATGACTATGTAAACAGGATGACATGATATAACTATACGATGTGTCTATTAAAGTGGTTGGCATGCCATAAATCACAAACATGCCATCGATGGAAACATGATGGCATGATATAATTCACGGATAGAATGACATAATTCAAAATACGATGACTATGTAAACAGGATGAGATGATATAACTATATTATGTCTTTAGAAAATGGGTTGGCATGCCATAATTCAGATACATGCTGTCTATGTAAACATCATGGCATTACATAATTCAAATATATGATTTATATACTAAGGAAGTGAGCAGAGGGCAATCGCATATATGATGTGTCAACTAAGGAGATGGCATTCAATATTGTGTATATGATGTAAAAACTAAGCATTGCAATACAACATATGCATTATATGAGTAATATAACCCTGCCAAGTTTGAGCATACACCTCAGGGGGATAATAGGACTGGTCATCTGCCTCTGAATCCTCCTCTGAAGAGCTATCTGTAACCAGCAAGATATCTGCTTTAGCAGGTAGCATTGTCTGCTCTGAAGACCTTGTTTTCACTTGAAAGTGCAACTATCCCTAGGTGGTTTTGGTAATTCATAACAACATATAGCTCATTGAGCTAATGCTATTCCAAGATGATTATTTCAGGAAAGCTCAATGATTGGCATGGCATGGATGTGAAAGTGGAACCCTCAAAATGCTAAGGACAAAGGATTGGCTCAAGCTCAAAAGCTCAAGACTCTTCATTTTATATTTTAGTGATCCAAGATCACATTGAGTCCATAGGAAAAGCCAATACTATCAAGGAGGGATGAGGTGTTGCTTAATGAGCCTCTTGCTTCATGTGCTTAGTGATATGCTCCAAAACCCTCAACTACTTTCCCATATCCACATATGACCTAAACTCTAAGCCAAACTCGGTCCTACCGATTCTTCCTATCCGGCGCCACCGAGTTTCACTTGTCATTAGCCACTGCCAAACCCTAGCAATTCGGTTCTACCGATAAGGAATCTCGGTCCCACCGAGATGGGGTTGCAAACTCTCTGTTTCCCTTTCGTAACTTTTCGGTCCCACCGAAAGAGCGAATCGGTCCCACCGAGATTGCAATGTAAACTCAGTGTTTCCCCTTTGTAACTTTTCGGTCTCACGAGTTCCACTCGGTCTCACCAAAAGAGCAAATCGGTCCCACCGAGTTTACCTGACCAACTCTCTGGTTAGCTAATTACCAAATTCGGTCTCACCGAGTTTGTGTAATCGGTCTCACCGAGATTACGTTATGCCCAAACCCTAACCATATCGGTCCTACCGAGTTGCATGTCAGTCCCACCGAAATTCCTAATGGTCACTAGGTTTACTATTTCGGTCAGACCGAGTTTATTGATTCGGTCCCACCGAGATTGGAAATCTGTGTAACGGTTGGATTTTGAGTGGAGGCTATATATACCCCTCCACCTCCTTCTCATTCGAGAGAGAGCCATCAGAACACACACACCATTCCAACACCTACTCATGTGTTGAGATCAAGACATTCCATTCCTACCATATGAATCTTGATCTCTAGCCTTCCCAAGTTGCTTTCCACTCAAATCTTCTTTCCACCAAATCCAAATCCTATGAGAGAGAGTTGAGTGTTGGGGAGACTATCATTTGAAGCACAAGAGCAAGGAGTTCATTACCTACACACCATTTGTTACTTCTTGGAGAGTGGTGTCTCCTAGATTGGCTAGGTGTCACTTGGGAGCCTCCGACAAGATTGTGGAGTTGAACCAAGGAGTTTGTAAGGGCAAGGAGATCGCCTACTTCGTGAAGATCTACCGCTAGTGAGGCAAGTCCTTCATGGGCGATGGCCATGGTGGGATAGACAAGGTTGCTTCTTCGTGGACCCTTTGTGGGTGGTTGCTTCTTCGTGGACCCTTCGTGGGTGGGGCCCTTCGTGGACTCGCGCAACCGTTGCCCTTGGGTGGAGCCCTGTGTGGACTCGCGCAACCGTTACCCTTCGTGGGTTGAAGTCTCCATCAACGTGGATGTAGGATAGCACCACCTATCCGAACCACGGGAAAAACATCCGTGTCTCCAATAGCGTTTGAATTCTGCAAACCCTTCCCTTTATATTCTTGCAAGTTGCATGCTTTACTTTCCGCTGCCAATACACTCTTTGCATGCTTGCTTGAATTGTGTGATGATTGCTTGACTTATCCTAAAATAGCTAAAATCTGCCAAGAACTAAAATTCGGAAAAGGTTAAGTTTTTATTTGATCAAGTAGTCTAATCACCCCCCCTCTAGACATACTTTCGATCCTACAAGTGGTATCAGAGCCTTGGTCTCCATTTTCTTGATCTCCATAGCTTTTGGTGGTCATAGCCTTGGTTTCACAACCTAGGAGAGTATGGCGTCTAGCGAGGGAAATTATCACCGTAGAGGTCCTTACTTTGATGGTACTAATTTTTCTAGTTGGAAGCATAAAATGAAAATGCATATTCTTGGACATAACCCCGCCGTTTGGGCTATTGTGTGTGTTGGTTTGCAAGGTGACTTCTTTGATGGGAAAGAACCAAACCGTGAAGCTACCGCGGATGAGTTGAAGATGTTGCAATACAATGCTCAAGCTTGTGATATTCTCTTCAACGGATTGTGCCCCGAAGAATTCAACAAAATCAGCCGCCTTGAGAATGCAAAGGAAATTTGGGGCACTTTGATTGATATGCACGAAGGTACCGACTCCGTCAAGGAATCCAAGTTGGATGTGCTTCAAAGCCAACTTGACAAGTTCAAGATGAAGGATGGTGAAGGTGTCGCTGAAATGTACTCTAGGCTTGCTCTCATCACAAATGAGATTGCCGGCTTAGGAAGTGAAGAGATGACCGATAGATTCATCATCAAGAAGATCCTAAGAGCCTGGGATGGAAAATATGATACCGTGTGCACATTGATCCAAATGATGCCCAATTACAAAGATCTCAAGCCAACGGAAGTGATTGGAAGAATTGTTGCTCATGAGATGTCACTTAAGGATAAAGAGGAACTTCACAACAAGTCAAGTGGTGCCTATAAAGCCTCATGTGAAGCCCCTACATCATCAAGTGAGAAACAAGACTTCAATGAAGAATTGAGCTTAATGGTGAAGAACTTCAACAAGTTCTACAAGAGTAGAAGCAAAGATAGAAGCTCCAAGTCAAGGTCCTACAATGATAAAAGATCTTCTAGTCGAGAGCGAAACTGTTACAATTGTGGAAGACCCGGACACTATTCCAACGAGTGTACGGCTCTCTACAAGAGAAGAGAAGATTCTCCAAAAAGAAGAAGCAAAGGATCACCACCAAGAGAGAGAAGGAGTAGAGATGATCGTTATGAACGAAGATACTCACGGAGAAGCAAGGATTCGGAAAGGAAGGAAAAATCATCAAGGAGCTATACAAGACGAAGACATCAAGCTCATGTTGGTGAATGGGTATCCGGCTCCGACTCCGACAGCCACTCCGAGAGAAGTTATCACTCCGACTCCGAAGATACTCAAGATGAAGGTGTTGGCGGTCTAGCACTTGTGTCAACCAACTCCTACGACATATTTGACTCAACAAATGAAGGAATTGGAAGATGCTTCATGGCCAAAGGTCCTAAGGTAACACACCCCGAGTATGTTGACTTCAATAGTGATGAAGATGACTTGTTAGGTGATGATTTGCTTGGTGACAACTCTAGTGATGAATACTATGATAAAAGACCAATTAATCATGCTAATCAAGATAAAACGAGTGACAATGATAAGGAGAAGATTGAGGCTCTAACTAAAGAACTAAAAACTCTTAAGTTAGCTCATGACACTATCTTCGAAGATCACCGAGAACTTTTAAGAGCTCATGAGAAACTACGCTTTGAAAAGCTCAATCCTGAGCAAGAGCATGAGTTCTTAAAGGCAATCAATGATGATCTCCGCAAGAAAAGTTCTTCTTACATTGCCAAGCGTTTACTCTTATCCACTTACATGCCTCAAGTCAAGTCTAGTAACAAGAAAGATTCTTCCTCTAGTAGTAACAATGATCATGCTAAATCCAATATTGTTGCTTCTAGTAGTTCTCTTGATTCCACTAATGATTCTCTTAGCCAAGTTACACTTGAGCAAGAAAATAGCTTATTGAAGGGAATTATAGAGAAAGGAGTGTACAAGAGCCTTTCCGGGAGTAAGCAATTCGAGGAAATTGTGCGCAAGCAAGGAATGCACCGGAAGAATCAAGGTGTTGGTTTTGAACGAAAGTTCAATGCCAATGGAGTTGAATGGGAAGAAGATCAATACCCCAAGACGAAGTTTGTCCCTCAACAAGAGAAGTATACTTCTTTCAAGGGGACACAAGCTCAAGATGATCTTCCACCACAAGACTACAAGCAAAAAGGCAAGGACAAGCTTCAAGAGGAAATTGATGCATTTGAAGAAGCTCCAAAGACCTTAGTCAAGTGGATTCCCAAGACTACTTCAAGTTCCACTTCATCAAGTACGACTACAACTCCAAGGATTCCCATCAAGATGATGTGGATCCAAAAGAAGAAGAACTAGAGAGTTCTTGAGGGTGACTCCGCCAACATACTTCACTCTTATCATTTAGGCAAGAACAAGTGCAATCAACTTCCACATCTTGCACTAGTTCAAGGAGTCACAAACCCTCTTGTTGGTAAGACAAGGGACAAGGTAACCTAAAAGTTTTCATGGACATCATCTTTTGTGTGCATCACTCTATGTCTATGGATATCCTTGTTTGTTCCTTGTGGGACTAATCCATGTAGGTATTGAAAGTGCAATTCACTCAAATGGATAGCTCCAAGAGATCTACATCAACATTGAGCATCCACATCTTCAATTTCTACATGAAGTCATCATCGACAAAACCCAAGGTTAGTTCATCCCTCTTAGGGGGGATATCACATCTAGGGGGAGCTTTACTCTAAGACTTGAGCTAAAGCAACTCTAAAGATGTGAACAAAACAATGCTTTATGTAAAAGTGGTAACCCCACTTGAGCTTAAACGATGAGTATGACCTACGATCAAGTGTTCTCACTTGACTCCTAAGTCAATATACTCATATATAGATGACCTAGTCATCGCAAATTGCTTGATAGATGCTAGAATTGGTTGTGCATGCCTTGCCACATATTTCATTTGCCATCTTATTGTTTGAGCATGCTGATTGCATATTTTACTCATTCGAGGACATCCACTTGTTGTTTTGATTGTTTGGCTTTATCTTCTTTTGCCAAGTGGATGGACAAGAATGCCTAAGAACCTCCTCTAGCTATCTATGCTTTTCTCGTCTCAAACTCTATTCATGCTGCATCACAAAATTTGATCAAGTCAGATTCGAACCACTCTGTGTGAGGAGCGCTCGGAGTCCCCGATTCGTCATAGACTTAAACTTCCAAAACCTCTTTATGAATCTCGGTCTGACCGATACTCCATTTTCGGTCCTACCGAGTTCATTAAGTTGATCTAGGTTTTCGATCTCGGTGCAACCGATTTGAACTTTTCGGTCCCACCGAGTTGCAATAACTGCACATAGTTTTGCATCTCGGTGCCACCGAGTTGTTCCACTCGGTCACACCGACAGGGTCGGGCTATATATAGTGACGGGCAGAATTTTGGAAATTTCTCCGAAACCTCCTCGCCCGTGCGATAGCCTGCTCTGCCTTCATGGTCTCCGGATCGTCTTCTCGCCGCCAGCAGCCTCCAGTCGCTGGTCTCCGCCGCCGTCAACGGAATTCTGCCCCGCCGTTGCCGCCGTAGCGAGTCTCCGCCGAACTAGGGTATGGACTCGATCTTTGTGCTATTCTCCACTCCGATTCCTAGCACATTGTGATCATCATGATTCTTGCCACGATTGAAACACTCCTATCCAGTCAATGAACTCGTAGATTAGGCTTAATTCGAAAATTTTAGGGTTAGGTTTCCGCCGAAACCATCTCGGACCCACCGAGTTGAAAAACTCGGTCCCACCGATCTGGCTTTTGCCATTGCACAAGTGAAACTCGGTCTGACCGAGAATAACTTATCGGTGCGACCGATTTTGGAATTCTGTGAAACCCTAGCAGTCTCGGTGCCACCGAACTGTGACTCGGTCTGACCGAGTTCACCAGTTCTGGTGCCAAAACTGCTTCGGTGTCACCGAGTTTGAAAATCGGTAGATCCGAGATGCTTTCTGTGGAAAACTAAAACTAAGTTTTTGAATTAATCTTTTGCAAAAATCTCTGCTTTTTGTGATGCTCATCCACTCTATCTTATCCATAATCTATTCACAGGGTCAGCAGTCAGTTTGCAACATGTCTGATCAAAGTGACAGCCAGAATGTGTCTGAGCAGCAAGTTGTGATGAGTGAGGGCACTAGCCCCTCAAGTTCTTCTGATGATGGCAGCAGGAGCACCCCCAGCAATCTACCTAAGGCTGCCACACGTCAAAGGAAGAAGAGAACGTCTGATTCTGAGGATGAAGACTATGTGGCAGAGGAAGAGGCCACCTCCAAGAGAGTTGAGCCAGCTCAAGGCTCAAAGCTAGGCCTGAAAATCAAGAGGCCAGCAGGCAGGCAGCCCATGTCAAAGGCTAGAGCCTCAACTGAGAAGCCTGCTCCCATTGAGCCCGTTGCAGCTGAGGGCAAGAAGAGGAAAGAAAGAGTGAAGAAGACTGTTGCTAGAGTACTTGGCAAGGCCTCCATCATGGTAGAAGAGGATGAGGAAGAAGAGGCAGCTGCACCAGCGCCCAAGGCAGCCAAACTCATGGGAGATGCTATAAGGTCAGGAATAGCTGCATCCAAGCCCAAGGAAGCACCTAAGGCTGCATCTAAGCCTAAGAGTGCACCAAAGAGAAACACACGAAGCATCGCAGCTGCAGAAAAGAACAAGGCCCCAGTGCCTGAAGCTATCGAAGAAGAGGAAGAGAGTGTCCTTAGGAAGCTCAAGCCCAAGATCCCAGACCACCACGATGCTCATCCTGTGGCTGAGGATATGAAGCTCAGGAGAGATTCAGGGCTGAGGAAATGGAGAGAAGCAGATCCGTATGCTTCTAGGAGAAGGACTGCCATGGATTACAGATTTCATACCAAGGAGCAGCAAGATTTCTATGAGACTGTTTTGCTTGACAAGAAGCCAATCGTTTGTGACATGAGATGGGTCGACTGGACCTATATCAAGGAGAATGAAGAGTACTACCCAGGAGTTCAGGACAGCTTCAGAGCGTGTGGAGTAGAGGACTTTGTTGGGCAGAAGCTCACAAAGTGGAATGAGGAACTTATCATGCAGTTCTACTCCACAGCTCACTTTTATCCAGATGGGAGGATTACATGGATGTCTGAGGGTACGAGGTACCAATCCACTGTTGAGGAATGGGTAAAGTTGATCAATGCCCCAGAGGAGCAAGCCGATGACTTGGATATCTATGCCAAGAAAAAGATGGATCACAACTCCATGTCCAACATGTACAAGGAGATTCCGAATGAAGCACTCGACACATTCAAGTTTGGCTCAGTGCATTATCTGCTATCAGGATTGCCTACGATCAACTGGATCCTTAGGCACACCCTTCTGCCCAAGTCTGGAGATCACAAGATGATCAGAGGTCACGCGATCAACTTGCTTCATGTTTTTGACGTGCCTCAAAAATTCAAAGTCATGAGCCTCATAGTGGAAACGATCAAAAGGACTGCGGCAGATCAGAAGAGGAGCTGTGGATATGCCCCTCAGATTCAGGAGCTCATCAACTCCAAGATGGGCACGGGCATATATTTGTTGGATAAGGAACACCTGCCCATCCGTCTAGATTTTGAGAACAATGAAGTTGTGATGACAGAGAATGAGCCATTGTCTACACAAGCATATGCAAAGAAGGAGAAGGCGAGGAAGGAGAAAGCTGCCAGGATGCCTACTCAAGCAGAGGCATCTGAATACTTCTTGAAGACCAAACAAGAGCAGCTTGGTTACTTGATTGCGTCCACCCTGCGGATTGAGCAGAGTATAGCCACCCTGACTCAGAACCAGGCGAGTTTAGAGAGGATCATGGAACAAAGGTTCTATGACTTGGACATCAAGGTAACAGAAGTTCAGTCTGCAGTGGAGCAGCTCCAGGAGGACATGAATGAGAGGAGAGGCAGGACCACGACTCATGCTTTTTCTAGAGTGCCACGAGGTCCGAGGTCGTCTGCCATGCCAGTTGCTGACACCAGAGCCACTACTTCAGCACCAGCTACAGCCTCAGCTCCAGCGTCTACTTCAGCTCAAACTCCAGCGACTACTTCAACATCTAGAGAAGCCTTCGTCCTTGGAGTGATCCGGACTCCACCACCACCTGAAGATCAAGCCTGAGCGTCGATCTAGTGCTATGCATTTTCTAGGAACTTTTTGGTAACTTGTTGCCAAAGGGGGAGAAGATGTATAGATCATAGGCTTCGAGAGAGAGTGTTGCTTTTCTCTCTTGCTTTATTTGGTGGTTTTTCGAACCTTTTCTACTTTTGAGTGCTTGATACTACGCCATTATTTGTGAGACATCGATGATCATGTGTTTGATCATAAGCTACACTTAATGTTTGCTTAATGCTTGCCTAAATATTATCATTCTATCTATCGTTTGTGATCATTCACTATTCTTGGTGATGAGTGCATTTATTTCATTCTTATCATTTTGAGCGCTCCACCAAGATGTATGTGACATGGAAGAGTAACCCATGACTCTAACTCTTTGTGCATTTGCAGTCCAAAGCAAATTTTAAATATGCACAAATTTAGGGGGAGCTCTTACTTATCACATACTTCTCAAAGCGACGATATATTTCATGCTTATTATCATTTGTCGAAGCATTGATCTATATGTTGTCATCAATTACCAAAAAGGGGGAGATTGAAAGTGCAACTATCCCTAGGTGGTTTTGGTAATTCATAACAACATATAGCTCATTGAGCTAATGCTATTCCAAGATGATTATTTCAGGAAAGCTCAATGATTGGCATGGCATGGATGTGAAAGTGGAACCCTCAAAATGCTAAGGACAAAGGATTGGCTCAAGCTCAAAAGCTCAAGACTCGTCATTTTATATTTTAGTGATCCAAGATCACATTGAGTCCATAGGAAAAGCCAATACTATCAAGGAGGGATGAGGTGTTGCTTAATGAGCCTCTTGCTTCACGTGCTTAGTGATATGCTCCAAAACCCTCAACTACTTTCCCATATCCACATATGACCTAAACTCTAAGCCAAACTCGGTCCTACCGATTCTTCCTATCCGGCGCCACCGAGTTTCACTTGTCATTAGCCACTGCCAAACCCTAGCAATTCGGTTCTACCGATAAGGATCTCGGTCCCACCGAGATGGGGTTGCAAGCTCTCTGTTTCCCTTTCGTAACTTTTCGGTCCCACCGAAAGAGCGAATCGGTCCCACCGAGATTGCAATGTAAACTCAGTGTTTCCCCTTTGTAACTTTTCGGTCTCACCGAGTTCCACTCGGTCTCACCGAAAGAGCAAATCGGTCCCACCGAGTTTGCCTGACCAACTCTCTGGTTAGCTAATTACCAAATTCGGTCTCACCGAGTTTGTGTAATCGGTCTCACCGAGATTACGTTATGCCCAAACCCTAACCGAATCGGTCCTACCGAGTTGCATGTCAGTCCCACTGAAATTCCTAACGGTCACTAGGTTTACTATTTCGGTCAGACCGAGTTTTCTGATTCGGTCCCACCGAGATTGGAAAACTGTGTAACGGTTGGATTTTGTGTGGAGGCTATATATACCCCTCCACCTCCTTCTCATTCGATGAGAGAGCCATCAGAACACACACACACCATTCCTACTCATATGTTCGGAGAGAAAACCACCTACTCATGTGTTGAGATCAAGACATTCCATTCCTACCATATGAATCTTGATCTCTAGCCTTCCCAAGTTGCTTTCCACTCAAATCTTCTTTCCACCAAATCCAAATCCTATGAGAGAGAGTTGAGTGTTGGGGAGACTATCATTTGAAGCACAAGAGCAAGGAGTTCATTACCTACACACCATTTGTTACTTCTTGGAGAGTGGTGTCTCCTAGATTGGCTAGGTGTCACTTGGGAGCCTTCGACAAGATTGTGGAGTTGAACCAAGGAGTTTGTAAGGGCAAGGAGATCGCCTACTTCGTGAAGATCTACCGCTAGTGAGGCAAGTCCTTCATGGGCGATGGCCATGGTGGGATAGACAAGGTTGCTTCTTCGTGGACCCTTTGTGGGTGGTTGCTTCTTCGTGGACCCTTCGTGGGTGGAGCCCTTCATGGACTCGCGCAACCGTTGCCCTTGGGTGGAGCCCTGTGTGGACTCGCGCAACCGTTACCCTTCGTGGGTTGAAGTCTCCATCAACGTGGATGTAGGATAGCACCACCTATCCGAACCACGGGAAAAACATCCGTGTCTCCAATAGCGTTTGAATTCTCCAAACCCTTCCCTTTATATTCTTGCAAGTTGCATGCTTTACTTTCCTCTGCCAATACACTCTTTGCATGCTTGCTTGAATTGTGTGATGATTTCTTGACTTATCCTAAAATAGCTAAAATATGCCAAGAACTAAAATTGGGAAAAGGTTAAGTTTTTATTTGATCAAGTAGTCTAATCACCCGCCCTCTAGACATACTTTCGATCCTACATCACTCCAGATTTCTCCATCACCAATTCAGATGGCTGATGCACAGGAAGAGCAGTTGAATACATAAACAATGTCGACAAAAGCAATGAGAAATACAAAAAAGGACGGCATGATATAATTCACATATATGACGCTTGCCTAAACAGCATGGCATTGCATAATTCACATACATAATGGCTCCTTTAATGTTTGTTTGCACCCAACATGAAACTCATAGTAGACACCGGAGATTAACCAGATAGTAGACAGATAGTACTGATTGTTGCCCCAATATGTACCCCACAACCATTTAAAAACTCAAGTTTCAACATTAGTTTGGACCTGACTTGGAGTCTAATAGGTGAACACGACAATAATGTAGCATGTCATCATATTAACCGACGCATAATGTAAGCAGACACGGAAGAGTGCGACCTCTCTTGCGGACCCGTGTAGTCCTCAAGGTCATCTGCTCAGTTGATGATGGTAATGCAATTGCCGTTGCTGCCGGTGACGGGGAAGAAGATCTGAGGTGGCGAAAGATAGTCTGGAGAGCGGGTCCCTGCTGTGGTGAACCCTTCCGTCGTTGGAGCAGCTGAGCTGGGGTGGAACACAGCGCCGCAGGAACAGGACAAAACACACAAGGTTTTCTTTGACACATATCTGTAACAGAAGTAATTGAGTAAGGGCTTGTTTGAATTTGAGGATTCTAACAATGCAGGGATAGGAAATAGACAGGAATAGGATAGGAATGCACGTGCAAAACAAAGAATTTAAAAACACAGGATTTCTGCCAATCTGGGTGTTTGATTCACAACAATTGGAAGATCACAGGATGCAAAAAGCATGGTGAGATTAAGTCAAACCACAAGAAAATGTACGGTTATAATGCTATTATGCTACTATCTCTTAGTCTTGTGCTTGATGAATAGGAATATGAAAAGGAGGAGAAGTGGAAATTAGAATTCCTATAGTTTTTATTTCAAGGAGACACTAAAGGAACAAATCCTATAGTTTTCCTTTGCTCCATTCCTTTGCACCAAATTCATGAAAAGTAGTACCATAGGAAACTTTCCAATTCCGATGTTTTTCATTCACTTTTCCTTTCAAGCACTGGCGATTCTAGTAGGCAGGCTTGAGCAAGGAAAATCCTACACTAAAAAAATGTTTTTGTGCTACTTCTATTACTTTGGACCCAGGACACTACCATACTAGCTCAACTCCCAGGCCCATCAACAAATGCACAGCTCAAACGCGCAGTGATAAATAATGATGGCGTTCAAGAGAGTCCATTACGGATAGCTAAGTTGCCTGGTACCTTACTGCTTGTCATATAGTAGGATAAAATAATCGTATTTCCCGTTACTACGAGTGCTCAGTGGACAATATATATATAACATGTAGAGTAAAAAAGAGATGCAACAAGTGTACAACCTCTTTGGCGAAGCCATGTCGATCTCAGCGTGATTGGGTTGGCCGGTGAGGATGCTCCAGCTGACTTGGCTGTCAGAGGAGGGGAAGATGATCTTAGGCGTCTGGAGATGGAGCCCGAGGTACTACTCCGCGGTGATGGAGGGTTTCGTCGTTGGAGCAGCTCCGGTGAGTGGTACAACGCCGAGGCTGAAGCAGGACAAGAGAGACAACGAACAACGTTAACCTGAGTGGAATTCTAATAGCATCTCCAATACATGACGTAAAATACATAACCACAAAGTGCTAGATGTAAAATACATCAGCCGCTCATCTCCGAACTTACCTGTCAAAACTGAATTTAACTGTCGAAACTGAACTTAACTGTCGAAACTGAATTTTGCTGTTGAAACTGAACACACTAGCAAGGTGAGGCTACACGTCGGTCGACTGACTTTTTCATCTCTGGTCAGTCGATTTTGCAGCCGTTGGATACGAAATCAAGGGCCTACGGTTCATCTTCAACCTCCACCCCCCTGAGCCGCCAGCCACCACCGGCCAAACAACAGGCCCCCGCCGCCCGCGGCCGGCAGTGCACCGCCCTGCCCGCCTCGAAAACACTCCCCACCATCGGTCCGCCGCCCCCCGGCCATCCCTCTAGGCCCCTCAGTGCCGAGCTTTTTCTCCGGCGATCCCCACACCACCGCCCTGCCAACGCCCCGCCACCGCCGGCGACCACCGCCCCCATCCTGAACCCTAAGATAGATAGTGGGGTACCTCTCCGGCGAGCCCCTGCCCACTGCGGCTGGTTCTTCCTTCACCCTGGCGAGACCCCCCACCCCCTGAAAATCGACTGACCCAAAAGTCGATTCAGTCGACTGAAGTGTAGCTAAATCGGAGCAGCATCGCAAGCAAGAGCAAGAGTGAGAGCAGCAGTGCGAGCAAGAGCAATAGCAAGAGCAGACCAGGCAGGGGACCGAGAGCAAGAGCAGAGCAGCAGCACGAGCGAGAGCTAAAGTAGTAGCAACTCCTACTGATGTGGACGTCGCCGCCGAGGGAGCGACGTCGTGGAGGAAGTGGCCGGCAACGCCGCCGTGGATGGAGCCGTGGCGTGTCGGCTCAGGACCGAGCGCCGTCAGCACCGTGAAATCGAATCAAGAAAAAAATGCGGCGATTAGTGTACAACCTCTTTGGTGGCGCCGATTAGGCCGCAGCTTCATCTGAGGAAACGATGATGATGATGCTCTTCCGGTGGTGCAGGTGAATACGACGGTGTGGGAATGGAGGTGGCGTGAAAGACGAGGGGAACGTCGGGGCGGGGTGGCTGAACCGACGGGACGATGAGATTGACGACGGATCCTCATCTGATACGATGGATGAGGGACGTCGAGGTGTTTCTATGAACGACGTCGTCGGGGAAGAGGCTCTGGCTGGGTGGCGGACAGAGCAGGGTGTGGGGTTTCGTCATGGGTTATTGCGGCCTCGGTGTACGAATGGGTGGGCGGATGGGATGGCAGTGGGGAACCATGGCTTAGAGACGCGCTTGTCCGAAATGTGGGGTAAGTTACGAAAGTACCCCCACCGATTTGAGGTGGTTCTTTCGGTTCAGGGGTACCACGGGCATTTCGCGTGTCGGGATTTCACAGGAGGTGGGAGTTTTCACGCGTGTTGTAATTTCGAAATATTAAGGCGCGGGTTGAGATGGAGGGAGTTGTCGGAGCACAACGAGACAAAGATATATCTTAAATATTTCGGGCTAACAAGGCGTGGGTTGAAGAGGCGGGAGTTTCGCAGCACGATAGACAGAGTCGCTAGCTTGAATTTTCGGCATAACAAGGCGCGGCTTGAAATTTCGGAAGAACAAGCTTAACGTGTACCCAAAAAAAGACAATTTGCACCTCAACACGCACAACACACACACAAACACCAAGGTACACATGCATTGCACGCATGAGATTTGGCAACCAAATTATGAATATATACCACATTATAGCATGCAAGCTTTGAGTCATATATGCATGATGTAGATGTTCGTTGAATTCTTATAGTTCATTTCATTCAAAATCATCTAGTTTTTATAAGAAAGCTAATCTATTTTACGATGTTCGTTTAATCTATTTTAAGTCAAACCACAAGAAAATGTACGGTTATAATGCTATTATGCTACTATCTCTTAGTCTTGTGCTTGATGAATAGGAATATGAAAAGGAGGAGAAGTGGAAATTAGAATTCCTACGGTTTTTCTTTCAAGGAGACACTAAAGGAACAAATCCTATAGTTTTCCTTTGCTCCATTCCTTTGCACCAAATTCATGAAAAGTAGTACCATAGGAAACTTTCCAATTCCGATGTTTTTCATTCACTTTTCCTTTCAAGCACTGGCAATTCTAGTAGGCAGGCTTGAGCAAGGAAAATCCTACACTAAAAAAATGTTTTTGTGCTACTTCTATTACTTTGGACCCAGGCCACTGCCATACTAGCTCAACTCCCAGGCCCATCGACAAATGCAAAGCTCAAACGCGCAGTGATAAATAATGATGGCGTTCAAGAGAGTCCATCACGGATAGCTAAGTTGCCTGGTACCTCACTGCTTGTCATATAGTAGGATAAAATAATCGTATTTCCCGTTACTACGAGTGCTCAGTGGACAATATATATAACATGTAGAGTAAAAAAGAGATGCAACAAGTGTACAACCTCTTTGGCGAAGCCATGTCGATCTCAGCTTGATTGGGTTGGCCGGTGATGATGCTCCAGCTGACTTGGCTGTCGGAGGAGGGGAAGAAGATCTTAGGTGTCTGGAGATGGAGCCTGAGGTACTGCTCCGCTGTGATGGAGGGTTTCGTCATTGGAGCAGCTTTGGTGAGTTGTACGACGCCGAGGCTGAAGCAGGACAAGAGAGACAACGAACAACGTTAACCTGAGTGGAATTCTAATAGCATCTCCAATACATGACGTAAAATACATAACCACAAAGTGCTAGATGTAAAATACATCAGCCGCTCATCTCTGAACTTAACTGTCGAAACTGAATTTAACTGTCGAAACTGAACTTAACTGTCGAAACTGAACTTAACTGTCGAAACTGAATTTTGCTGTCGAAACTGAACACACTAGCAAGGTGAGGCTACACGTCGGTCGACCGACTTTTTCATCTCTGGTCAGTCGATTTTGCAGCCGTTGGATACGAAATCAAGGGCCTGCGGTTCATCTTCCAACCTCCACCCCCCTGAGCTGCCAGCCACCACCGGCCAAACAACAAGCCCCCACCGCCCGGGGCCGGCGGTGCACCGCCCGGGGCCGGCGGTGCACCGCCCCACCCGCCCCAAAAACACTCCCCACCGCCGGTCCGCCGCCCCCCCGGCCATCCCTCTAGGCCCCCCCCCCGTGCCGAGCTTTTTCTCCGGCGATCCCTGGGCCACCGCCACGCCAATGCCCCGTCACCGCCGGCGACCACCGCCCCCATCCTGAACCCTAAGATAGATAGTGGGGTACCTCTCCGGCGAGCCCCCCTCCCCGCTGTGGCTGGTTCTTCCTTCACCCGGCGACCCCCCCCCCCCCCTGAAAATCGACTGACCCAAAAGTCGATTCAGTCGACTGAAGTGTAGCTAAATCGGAGCAGCATCGCAAGCAAGAGCAAGAGCAAGAGCAGCGGCGCGAGCAAGAGCAATAGCAAGAGCAGACCAGGCAGGGGACCAAGAGCAAGAGCAGAGCAGCAGCGCGAGCGAGAGCTAAAGCAGCAGCAACTCATACTGATGTGGACGTCACCGCCGAGGGAGCGACGTCGTGGAGGAAGTGACCGGCAACGCCGCCGTGGATGGAGCCGTGGCGTGTCGGCTCGGGACCGAGTGCCGGCAGCACCGTGAGATCGAATCAAGAAGAAACTCTGGCGATTAGTGTACAACCTCTTTGGTGGCGCCGATTAGGCCACAGCTTCATCCGAGGAAACGGTGATGATGATGCTCTTCCGGTGGTGCAGGTGAAGACGGTGGTGTGGGAATGGAGGTGGCGCGGCTTGAATTTTCGGCATAACAAGGCGCGGCTTGAAATTTCGGAAGAACAAGCTTAACGTGTACCCAAAAAAAGACAATTTGCACCTCAACACGCACAACACACACACAAACACCAAGGTACACGTGCATTGCACGCATGAGATTTGGCAACCAAATTATGAATAAATAGCACATTATAGCATGCAAGCTTTGAGTCATATATGCATGATGTAGATGTTCGTTTAATTCTTATAGTTCATTTCATTCAAAATCATCTAGTTTTTATAAGAAAGCTAATCTATTTTAAGATTCATGGAATTGTGCGTCGTAAGACATAAAGTAAAAACAAATAATGGCAAATAATGTAGAAAAACATTTGGGAAATTATGATACGGAAGATTCTAGAACAAATAAGAAGTGCTTGTGTTTTGATGTTTGTGCATTATGCTTAAGTTCAACCATGGAGTCTTCTAGATTATACATGTGGCGAAATCTGGTGGAATCTAGATGATATCCAACGGCGAGTAGTGCTCAAATTTGCTATCTTTGGACCATCGGATTGGCCTCATCCAACGACCATCTTTCAAAGTTAAAGTTATCCGCACACTATATAAAAATATATATAATATAATATATATAGGGGTATAGATATAGATATGTGATGCGAAAGCCGCCCATCATCTCCAATTAGAATAGTGTGTCCATGCACGGATGCGATGTGGCCAAATGATGTCTGCCATCGGTATCTCAAATTCAAATCAGTCTGACCTTGTTCAATGTGTATACATTACAACATGCTTGTTTCCAAACCACACCACGCAGATCTCCATTATATTCATGCATGCATGGGTTTCAAACATCAAGATCTCTTATTCAAATATTTGAATTCAACTTTACATTGATTATGACCTCACCTATTTTTTACACCCACACAGTAGTCTTCTCTTTATAATTGTACCACTAACTTTCTCTCGTGCATGCATGCACACACACTACCAGTCGGCATTATCCATCGCATGCATGCAATCTTTTTCTTCAGGTCGGTCTCCCATGAAGGCACACACCCACACACATCCCCCTCTCCATCATATCGGGCATTCTTTATCTCTCACGTGTGCATGCGCAATGATCGATGTTCCTCTATGTATGTGTGTATATAGTTAGGTCTTTCATAGTTTTCCACACAAACTGATCAATTGATATATCCAGTGAGGTCTCACCCTCTTTCCCACGTCCACATCGATCAATCTATACCTCTCTATATAGGATTAACATATATAGCTAATACACCCACATTAATTATATATCCAATGTCCCCCTCTCATCATCCATGCCTTCCGCTTCATCTCTCAGACGCGTGCACAATGGCGAAGACAGGGGCAGTAAGGGCCCTGCCCCCTCCCCCTAACATCACTATATATCGAGGCTAATATGAATGTGATCATTAGACAATTGCTGCTAAAAATGGTTTAAGTTCATGAATTGACCCTCCTCGTAAAGGATTAGCAATGCTGGTCCCCTAGCTCATTTATTTTTCATGGATCCGCCACTGCGCGCAACAACGCACGTGTTCGCCCCCTCTCTCCAAATATCGATCTCGCACTTGTGCATTCCTTCATAGTCTCCCTCCACTCGGCCCCTCACACCATCTTCTAGCCCCCACCGGATTTTGCCACATGTACAATCTAGCAGACTCCATGGTTGAACTTAAGTATAATGCACAAGCCTCAAAACAACAGTGGTTCTCTTTTGTTCTAGAATCTTCCGTATCATAACTGCCCAAACTTTTTTCTAGTTGAATTGCCATTATTTGTTTTTACTTTATGCTTTACAACACACAATTCCATGAATCATAAAATAGATTAAGGGCTTCTTTGATTCAAAGGATTCTCGAAGGAATTTTGGAGGATTCTAATCATTAGGAAGTTTTCCTATCTTGGTTGTTTGATTCGTAGGATTGTAAACCATAGGAATTTTTCCATATGATTCATTTGCACTATATTTCATAGGAAACATCCCATCCACTCAAACCTCTTTGAAAGAATTCTGCGTTTTTTCTATGCACAATCAAACACTCGTACAATCCTATAGGATTCAAGACGACATTCCACTATAATCCCATGTTTTTCCTATTCCCGTGTTCTTAGCTTTTTTATAAAAACTAATTGATTTTGAATGAGATGAACTGTAAGAATTAAATGAAGGGCTACATCAGGCATATATGACTCAGAGCTTACATGCTATAGTGTGGTATTTAATCATAATTTGGTTGCAAAATCTGATGTGTGCAATGCACGTGTACCTTACTAGTACTTCGAGTATGTGCAAAACACGTAAATTAGAATACCAATGGCACGCTACACAGTGTCTCTCTTACAGTTCATGAAGCCACGTGACACATGTGGAGGCGTTGTCGCAACCTCCTTGCGTGGATTGATCACAGTGACGTGCTGCTGGTTCCCGAAGAATGTACTCGTCCTCCCTGAGCCATACTGGCGGTACATGCATGAAGCGAAGATGTGCACGCACGCCACGCACACACTCATTCCCTCTCACGCACACGCGGGTACACGGGCGGACACAATTTTGTACCAAGATCCACCCCATGTGATAATTTGACGCGTGTAAAGTCGTTCACTTCATTGATGGTCAATTAATACAGCGCATGCAAATTGAGTGGACGTGAGGGCGGAAGAAAGACATTATTACTCCACTGCGTGCATGCGAGTAGTTAAATCGTGGATTGCTAGTAGTACTTCCATTGGTCTCCTTCGTATTTTGTGCCAATTTTTGACAGTAACATAATATTTACACATTTGAGCAGTGTAGTACTTGAAATTTATGTTCCGCTAAACTCATCGGGAGTCGTTTCGGGCCTCGAAACCAAAACCATCAATTAATCTTTACCTTGTTCCCATCACATTCGAAAGCCTGCTCACACCTACTAGTACGTACCAAACCTGAACGTGTTCCCACTATGCAGGTATTAGTACTAGTGCTAGTACTTAGGTTATAAAAAGGGGAACTACCTAACCGAAAATTACTCTACCTTTCCTCCTCATAAGTGCTTCTTCTTTGTCCGTCGTTGCCATGGCCGGTGAGTAGAGCTCTAGGTCGATAACTACTCGTTACAAGGGAGCGGCAACCAAGGCTGCGGAAAAAAGAGAGGGCTCGCCGCCATGCAGAGACCTCGAAAGATCTCTCACGGGCACGCGATGGCTCCCAGGAGCGCCCTAGCCGCGGAGGCGAACATGCCAAGCCGGCGGAGCTGGAGTCGTTATCCCTCGACGGCATGCCCGATCAGCTCAATAAGCACCTCAATAAGCAGAAGGAGTTCATCCAAGGCTTGATGGAGTTGTTGAAGGAGAGCCTCGACGACATGCCCGCTGAGCTCAATCAGCAGGGGGAGTTGACCGCCGGCTTGGTGATGCTGCTGAAGAAGAGCATTGCCTCGGAGAAGAAGGCGACCGGCGAAATCCTGCGACTTCAGGAGGACAAGGCGAAGCTCTGCCATGAGATAGACCTGTTGAAGGAGAAGAACACCGGCTGGAAGAAGCTGCATGAGAATAGTAGTTCCTCGATGAAGATGCTGCAGACCCTCATCATGGAACAGAAGGAGGAGTTGGCGAAGCTCCGCATCGAGCACCCGGCTGCTGTCAAGGTACGTAATGCGGCCGTGGAACAGATGATGAAGGCTCGCATCGAGAAATCCTGCGTCATGGACAGAATGAAGAAGATGGTGGAGGAGACGCGCAAGGAGATGGAGGTCATGGAGGCGATGAAGAAGCAGTTACGACTCCGCGATGAATTAGATCATTTGGGGTGATAATCTTCCTTCTTCTTTTGCTCCTGTGTTTCATCTTTTGCTTCGGGTGTTTTGCTGCACGTGTCACGTTCTCTGCGAGGCATGAATAGAACAATGGTTTTTTTGAGGGAATGAATAGAAAAATGCTAACAATGAGATGAATAGCAAATTAGATCATTTTTATCGCCATATGGTACTGGGCTGCCGTGTTTCGTGCTCCTCCAACGCAGTACTACTCCAGTGGAAAACTTGAGTATACCGCATGGTTCTTTGCTCCTCCTCGATCAGGTCATCGGCGCATTTATACGAGCAGTCAAATAACAAGGCCCCGCCTTCCAGGAGTAATGAGCCGTCAAATCACAAAGGCCCTCGCCTCTCGTGAAACCGACCAAGCTAGACTGCCCCGCCCTCTAGCCTTTTAAAAAATGTATACTTTTGTACAACAGTAGTACCGATGGATTGCGCCATGGAGCAAAACTTGAAGTTAAAAAAAAAGATGGTACATATAGAGAGCGATCGTCTCTAAATTATGCATATAGTACTATTAAAAAGGCTAGTAACAATAATGGTGTCTAGCACAACCCACCCCTCAAATAAAACTAAGAGGGTGCTTGGATACGTTTTAGTCCCATGACTAAAAGTAGTGGGACTAAAACATGCTAGCCTCACCCATGCTTGGATCCAAATACTAAAAAGTTCAAAATAAAGTTAATGAGCATTTATTATTCTCCAAACCCTCCAATCCAGAACTCGCCTGTGTTAAAGGAGAGGAGTTAAATGAGTAGAGAGAGGACTAATCCACATTTTAGTAGGGGTACCCCTGACTAAAATTTTTTAGTCTCAAGACTAGTTTTAGCCCCTCTTTAGTCAGGGGTGCTTGGAACTTTAGCCTCTTAAAGAGACTATTTTTAGTCAGACTAAAATAAGTCCCTTGGATCCAAGCACCCTCTAAGCATCCTGGAATTCTTTGACAAAACTAAGCACCCTGAAATTCTTTGACAACTAAACTGCTGGCTATATGATGTTGGCCATATATATTGTACGTATATAATGTGAAGAAACGAGTGGTAGTACTATACCAACTAAAAGATTGAAATGTAAGAAATACTAGTATGTACGTACTGAAGAGTTAAAGTAGCGAGAAGAAAAATAACATAGTTCTGCTGGGGACTCAACACGACACACCCCTCAAATTAAATTAAGCACACCTGAAATTAAACTTTGCAACTATTCCAGTAGACACTGCATTAGAACCACCATGAGCAATGATGTCTACTACACAGCCTTCTTCTTGTAGACGTTGTTGGGCCTCCAAGTGCAGAGGTTTGTAGGACAGTAGCAAATTTCCCTCAAGTGGATGACCTAAGGTTTATCAATCCGTGGGAGGCGTAGGATGAAGATGGTCTCTCTCAAGCAACCCTGCAACCAAATAACAAAGAGTCTCTTGTGTCCCCAACACACCCAATACAATGGTAAATTGTATAGGTGCACTAGTTCGGCGAAGAGATGGTGAAACAAGTGGTATATGGATAGTAGATAAAGGTATTTGTAATCTGAAATTATAAAAACAGCAAGGTAACTAATAATGATAAAAGTGAGTGTAAACGGTATTGCAATGCGTGGAAATAAGGCCTAGGGTTCATACTTTCGCTAGTGCAAGTTCCCTCAACAATACTAACATAATTGGATCACATAACTATCCCTCAACATGCAACAAAGAGTCACTTCAAAGTCACTAATAGCGGAGAACGAACGAAGAGATTATGGTAGGGTACGAAACCACCTCAAAGTTATTCTTTCCAATCAATCCGTTGGGATATTCCTATAAGTGTCACAAACAGCCCTAGAGTTCGTACTAGAATAACACCTTAAGACACAAATCAACCAAAACCCTAATGTCACCTAGATACTCCAGTGTCACCTCAAGTATCCGTGGGTATGATTATACGATATGCGTCACACAATCTCAGATTCATCTATTCAACCAACACAAAGGACCTCGAAGAGTGCCCCAAAGTTCTACCGGAGAATCACGACGAAAACATGTGCCAACCCCTATGCATAGGTTCATGGGCGGAACCCGCAAGTTGATCACCAAGACATGCATCAAGTGAATCACGTGGTATCCCATTGTGACCACAGATATGCAAGGCAAGACATACATCAAGTGTTCTCAAATCTTTAAGGACTCAATCCGATAAGGTAACTTCAAAGGGGAAACTCAATTCATTACAAGAGAGTAGAGGGGGAGGAGAAACATAAGATCCAACTATAATAGCAAAGCTCGCGATACATCAAGATCGTGCCAAATCAAGAACATGAGAGAGATAGAGAGATCAAACACATAGCTACTGGTACATACCCTCAGCCCCGAGGGAGGACTATTCCCTCCTCGTCATGGAGAGCACCGGGATGATGAAGATGGCCACCGGAGAGGGATTGCCCCCTCCGGCAGGGTGCCAGAACGGGTCTAGATTGGTTTTCGGTGGCTATGGAGGCTTCTGGCGGCGGAACTCCCGATCTATTGTGCTCCTCGGAAGTTTTAGGGTATATGGAGATATATAGGCGGAAGAAGTACGTCAGGGGGGCCACGAGGGGCCCACGAGGGTGGAGGGCGCGCCCAAGGGGGTGGGCGCGCCCCCTGCCTCGTGGCCTCCTCGTAAGTCCCCTGGCGTGCACTCCAAGTCTTCTGGGCTTCTTTCCTTCCAAAAATGAGTTCCGTGAAGTTTCAGGTCAATTGGAATCTGTTTGATTTTCCTGTTCTTCGAAACCCTAAAACAAGATAAAAATAGAAACTGGCACTGGGCTCTGGGTTAACAGGTTAGTCCCAAAAATGATATAAAAGTGTATAAGAAAGCCCATAAACATCCAAAACAGTAGATAATATAGCATGGAGCAATCAAAAATTATAGATACGTTGGAGACGTATCAGCATCCCCAAGCTTAATTCCTGCTCGTTCTCGAGTAGGTAAATGATAAAAACAGAATTTTTGATGCGGAGTGCTACTTGGCATAATTTTAATGTAATTCTTCTTAATGGTGGTATGAATATTCAGATCCAAAAGATTCAAGACAAAAGTTCATATTGACATAAAAATGATAATACTTCAAGCATACTAACTAAGCAATTATGTCTTCTCAAAATAACATGGCCAAAGAAAGTTCATCCCTACAAAATCATATAGTTTAGTCATGCTCCATTTTCGTCACACAAGAATGCTCTCATCATGCACAACCCCGATGACAAGCCAAGCAATTGTTTCATACTTTAGTAATCTCAAACTCATAAACTTTCACGCAATACATGAGCGCGAGCCATGGATATAGCACTATGGGTGGAATAGAATATGATGAGGGGGGTTATGTGGAGAAGACAAAAAAGAAGAAAGTCTCACATCAACGAGGCTAATCAATGGGCTATGGAGATGCCCACCGATTGATGTTAATGCAAGGAGTAGGGATTGCCATGCAATGGATGCACTAGAGCTATAAATGTATGAAATCTCAACAAAAGAAACTAAGTGGGTGTGCATCCAACTTGCTTGCTCACAAAGACCTAGGGCACTTAAGGAGGCCCATTGTTGGAATATACAAGCCAAGTTCTATAATGAAAAATTCCCACTAGTATATGAAATTGACAAAACAAGAGACTCTCTACTATGAAGATCATGATGCTGCTTTGAAGCACAAGTGTGATAAAAGGATAGTAACATTGTCCCTTCTCTCTTTTTCTCTCATTTTTTGGGCCTTCTCTTTTTTATGGCCTTTCTATTTTTTTTATTCCTCACTTGGGACAATGCTCTAATAATGATGATCATCACACTTCTATTTATTTACAACTCAATGATTACAACTCGATACTAGAACAAAGATGACTCTATATGAATGCCTCCGGCGGTGTACCGAGATATGCAATGAACCAAGAGTGACATGTATGAAAGAATTATGAACGGTGGCTTTGCCACAAATACTATGTCAACTACATGATCATGCTAAGCAATATGTCAATGATGAATGTGTCATGATGAACGGAATGATGGAAAGTTGCATGGCAATATATCTCGGAATGGCTATGGAAATGCCATAATAGGTAGGTATGGTGGCTGTTTTGAGGAAGATATAAGGAGGTTTATGTGTGAAAGAGCGTATCATATCACGGGGTTTGGATGCACCGGTGAAGTTTTCACCAACTCTCAATGTGAGAAAGGGAAATGCACGGTACCGAAGAGGCTAGCAAGGATGGAAGGTGAGAGTGCGTATAATCCATGGACTCAACATTAGTCATAAAGAACTCACATACTTATTGCAAAAAATCTACAAGTCATCAAAAACCTCGGCACTACGCGCATGCTCCTAGGGGAATAGATTGGTAGGAAAAGACCATCGCTCGTCCCCGACCGCCACTCATAAGGAAGACAATCAAATAACACCTCATGTTTCAAATTTGTTACACAACGTTTACCATACGTGCATGCTACGGGACTTGCAAACTTCAACACAAGTATTCCTAAAATTCACAACTACTCAACTAGCATGACTTTGATATTATCACCTCCATATCTCAAAACAATCATCAAGCATCAAACTTTTCTTAGTATTCAACACACTCATAAGAAAGTTTTATTATTAATCTTGCATGCCTAGCATATTAGGATTATTTAAGCAAATTATCATGATATTTAAGACTCTCAAAATAATCTAAGTGAAGCATGAGATTTCATCTATTTCTTCAAAATAAAACTACCACCACGCTCTAAAAGATATAAGTGAAGCACTAGAGCAAATGACAAACTACTCCGAAAGATATAAGGGGAGATCAATGAGTAGTCGAATAATTATGCAACTATGTGAAGACTCTCTCTCATTTAATAATTTCAGATCTTGGTATTCTATTTAAACAGCAAGCAAAGAAAAATAAAATGACATTCTAAGAATAGCAAACATCATGTGAAGAAGCAAAAACTTAGGATCAACCGATACTAACCGATAGTTGTTGAAGAAAAAAGGTGGGATGCCAACCGGGGCATCCCCAAGCTTAGATGCTTGAGACTTCTTGAAATATTATATTGGTATGCCTTGGGAATACCCAAGCTTTAGATTTTGTGTCTCCATAATTCCTCTCATATCACGGTCTCCCTAAATCTCAAAAGCTTCATCCACACAAAACTCAACAAGGACTCGTGAGATAAGTTAGTATAAACCATTACAAAAACCTTATCATACTCTATAGTATCAAATCAATAAAATTATTATTCAACATTGCATATTAAATGCCTCTGCATATTTAATAGTCCTATCCTCAAATAGAATCATTAAAGAAGCAAACATATGCAAACAATGCAAACATAACAGCAATCTGCCTAAACAGGATAGTCTGTAAAGAATGCTTCTACATCCATACTTCCCTAGCTCCAAAAATTATGAAAGAAAATTCCCACTGTATTAAATTTATCATAGCTTAATATGCAAAAGGTTTCAACATTTTATTACATTCTAACTTTTCTAGGGAATTATTGCAACAACGGCAAACTTTCTGTTTTCAAACAGCAACATGTGGACTTCTAAAATAGGCATAGTAAAGGCTATCAATGCCACTTTTATTGAAATAAAAGATGCAAAACATTGTTCTAAATAACAGAAAGAAAATCCTAACAAAATAAATTGACGCTCCAAGCAAAACACATATCATGTGGTGAATAAAAATATAGCTCCAAGTAAAGTTACCGATGAACGAAGACGAAAGAGGGGATGCCTTCCGGGGCATCACCAAGCTTTGGCTCTTGGATATCCTTGAATATTACCTTGGGGTGCCTTGGGAATCCCCAAGATTAGGCTCTTGCCACTCCTTATTCCATAGTCCATTGAATCCTTACCCAAAACTTGAAAACTTCACAACACAAAACTTAACAGAAAACTCGTAAGCTCCGTTAGTATAAAATAAATCACCACTTCAAGGTACTATAATGAACTCATTATTTATTTATATTGGTGTTAAAACTACTGTATTCCAACTTCTCTATGGTTTATAAACTATTTTACTAGCCATAGATTCATCAAAATAAGCAAACAACACACGAAAAACAGAATCTGTCAAAAACAGAACAGTCTGTAGTAATCTGAATCAAACATATACTTATATAAACTCATAAAATTATCAAATAAATTTCTGGACCTGAGGAATTTATCTATTAATCATCTGCAAAAAGAATTAACTAAATATCACTCTCCAAATAAAAATGGCAGCAGTTCTCGTGAGCGCTAAAGTTTCTATTTTTTTAGAGCATGATCAACAAGACTTTCCCCAAGTCTTCCCAAAGGTTCTACTTGGCAAAAAAACTAATAAAAAGCATAAAGCCACATATAAACAGAGGCTAGATGAATTATTTATTAATAAACAGGAACAAAAATCAAGGAACTAAAATAAAATTGGGTTGCCTCCCAACAAGCGTTATCGTTTAATGCCCCTAGCTAGGCATGATGATTTCAATGATGCTCACATAAAAGATAAGGATTGAAACATAAAGAGAGCATAATGAAGAATATGACTAACACTTTTAAGTCTAACACACTTCCTATGCATAGGGATTTTGTGAGCAAACAACTTATGGGAACAAGAATCAACTTGCATAGGAAGGTAAAACAAGTATAACTTCAAAACCTTAAGCACATAGAGAGAAAACTTGATATTATTGCAGTTCCTACAAGCATAAATTCCTCCCTCATAATAATTTTCAGTAGCATCATGAATTAATTCAACAATATAACCATCACCTAAAGCATTTTTTTCATGATCTACAAGCATAAAATTTTTATTACTCTCCACACAAGCAAAATTCTTCTCATGAATAATAGTGGGAGCAAACTCAACAAAATAATTATCATGTGAGGCATAATCCAACTGAAAACTAAAATCATGATGACAAGTTTCATGGATATCATTATTATTTATAGCATACAAGTCATCACAATAATCATCATAGATAGCAAGTTTGTGCTCATAATCAATTGGAACGTCTTCCGGAATAGTGGATTCATCATAAAATAAAGTCATGACCTCTCCAAATACACTTTCATCAATATAATCATCATAAATAGGAGGCATGCTTTCATCATAATAAATTTGCTCATCAAAACTTGGGGGACAAAAAATATCATCTTCATCAAACATAGCTTCCCCAAGCTTGTGTCTTTGCATATCATTAGCATCATGGATATTCAAGGAATTCATACTAACCACATTGCAATCATGCTCGTCATTCAAATATTTAGTGACAAACATTTTAATGCATTCTTCTTCTAACACTTTGTCATAATTTTCCTTTCCATGATACTCATGAAAGATATTAAAAAGATGAAGCGTATGAGGCAAACTCAATTCCATATTTTTTGTAGTTTTCTTTTATAATCTAAACTAGTGCTAAAACTAGAAACAAAAAGATTCGATTGCAAGATCTAAAGATATACCTGCAAGCACTCACCTCCCCGGCAATGGTGCCAGAAAAGAGCTTGATGTCTACTACACAACCTTCTTCTTGTAGACGTTGTTGGGCCTCCAAGTGCAGAGGTTTGTAGGACAGTAGCAAATTTCCCTCAAGTGGATGACCTAAGGTTTATCAATCCATGGGAGGCGTAGGATGAAGATGGTCTCTCTCAAGCAACCCTGCAACCAAATAACAAAGAGTCTCTTGTGTCCCCAACACACCCAATACAATGGTAAATTGTATAGGTGCACTAGTTCGGCGAAGAGATGGTGAAACAAGTGGTATATGGATAGTAGATAAAGGTATTTGTAATCTGAAATTATAAAAACAGCAAGGTAACTAATGATAAAAGTGAGCGTAAACGGTATTGCAATGCATGGAAATAAGGCCTAGGGTTCATACTTTCGCTAGTGCAAGTTCCCTCAACAATACTAACATAATTGGATCACATAACTATACCTCAACATGCAACAAAGAGTCACTCCAAAGTCACTAATAGCGGAGAACGAACGAAGAGATTATGGTAGGGTACAAAACCACCTCAAAGTTATTCTTTCCAATCAATCCGTTGGGCTATTCCTATAAGTGTCACAAACAGACCTAGAGTTCGTATTAGAATAACACCTTAAGACACAAATCAACCAAAACCCTAATGTCACCTAGATACTTCCATGTCACCTCAAGTATCCGTGGGTATGATTATACGATATGCGTCACACAATCTCAGATTCATCTATTCAACCAACACAAAGGACCTCAAAGAGTGCCCCAAAGTTCTACCAGAGAATCACGACGAAACCATGTGCCAACCCCTATGCATAGGTTCATGGGCGGAACCCGCAAGTTGATCACCAAAACATACATCAATTGAATCACGTGGTATCCCATTGTCACCACAGATACGCACGGCAAGACATACATCAAGTGTTCTCAAATCTTTAAAGACTCAATCCGATAAAATAACTTCAAAGGGGAAACTAAATTCATTACAAGAGATTAGAGGGGGAGGAGAAACATAAGATCCAACTATAATAGCAAAGCTCGCGATACATCAAGATTGTGCCAAATCAAGAACACAAGAGAGAGAGAGAGATCAAACACATAGCTACTGGTACATACCCTCAGCTCCGAGGGAGAACTACTCCCTCCTCGTCATGGAGAGCACCGGGATAATGAAGATGGCCACCAAAGAGGGATTGCCCCCTCCGGCAGGGTGCCGGAACGGGTCTAGATTGGTTTTCGGTGGCTACGGGGGCTTCTGGCGGCGGAACTCCCGATCTATTGTGCTCCTCGGAAGTTTTAGGGTATATGGAGATATATAGGTGGAAGAAGTATGTCAGGGGGGCCACGAGGGGCGCACGAGGGTGGAGGGAGAGCCCAGGGGGGTGGGCGCGCCCCCTGCCTCGTGGCCTCCTCGTAAGTCCCTTGGCGTGCACTCCAAGTTTTCTGGGCTTCTTTCCTTCCAAAAATGAGTTCCGTGAAGTTTCAGGCCAATTGGACCCCGTTTGATTTTCCTTTTCTTCGAAACCCTAAAACAAGGTAAAAACAGAAACTAGCACTGGGCTCTGGGTTAATAGGTTAGTCCCAAAAAATGATATAAAAGTGTATAATAAAGCCCATAAACATCCAAAACAGTAGATAATATAGCATGGAGCAATCAAAAATTATAGATACGTTGGAGACGTATCAAGCAACGACACTTCCACCTTACTCGGAGTCCTCGTCCACGTCCTCGACTTCGTCCTTGTACCTCTTCCTCTTGGCCGATACTTCTTTGCTTGAACCGCACACTTGGCTGTTGCTCTTCATCCAACCCTTGTAGATATTGAAGCAAAGGTAGCCATCCATTGCAGCGTAGTGGATGTGGTCTATATCTAGTACATTCTGCTGCCATGCATGACGATGAAACGTGTATGGAGGTTTCTCCAGTTTACCGTACGAAGGATGAACCATGGCTCCTGCCAGGGTCAGCATTGAAGGCTGATGAGAGGACACCAGCCGATTCTTCTGGAAGTCGAAGGGGTTGCCTACAACGAGACCTATCCGAGACAGGACATCCCTGTCATTCTTCAAGTCTACAGTAACGAATTTGACTGTTTTGTCCATGAGAAAGTTCTTAAAATCCTGGCACTCAACGTCGGCATGGCATATGTGGTAGACCAAGCAAACATTATGTACGCAAACCTGGATCACGGCGGGCTTCTTCCTCTTTTCATCCTTTAGATCCTTCTCTGGTGCCAGGACTGTGGTGTACTCAACATCTAGCCCAGCGACCCACTCATCATCTGAGTTTTCGAACATGTGTCTGGAGCGAGAAAGGCATCCTTTCACCGTCGCGGAAGAACGGGTGTAGATGACGTCGAACTCATCGCCGGTGATGGTTCTAACCTTGTACTCACCGCCGATCGTGGGGATTTGGGACGCCATGGATTTGGGAGGAAGGTTAGGATTAGTGGAACTGCTGTAATGTGAATGGACGGGGCGACTAGGAGCGAACCGTCGTAGTATTGAAGGACGTGCGGGGACGAGTAGGAGCGAATTGCCAGCGTGCGAACGACATGGTAGTGGCTTTCCATTCTTCCATGATACGGGCTTCCGAGAGCCCTTGGATCTGAGATCGAACGGTTGCATGGCGTGATTCTAGACCTATGGGTGAATATCCTATCCTGGAGGGTTATTCTGCAAATTTTTAGCAACTTAGCATGCGACCGCTTGATCTCAGATCCAAGGGCTGCCAACAGCCCGTATCATGGTCGCGCCTACCACGACCGTCGCGTCGCTCACGCGGTCACGCCCTTGGAGATTTAACACGGTGCGTTAGGCTATCTGATGTTGGCATGTCATACATAGTCATCACTTAGTCACTCATACTACAACAAGGTTGGCTATAAGGTTGGCTATAAGTGTATTTTTTTTACTCCTCTCTACTCTTTCTTCGTAATGGAGGTGGTCTGGAATCGGGAGACTCATGCTGGTCGTAGCGCCGCAGTTAAAATGATAATGGCAAGTCAAATCATGGGGCCCCACCTGTCCAGCAGTAACTCGCTGTCAAATCACACAGCCCTACGTTTGCAGTAGCCTACTCCCTCATCTTCTCGCTTCTCTGTCGAACCGACTAGGCGGAACTGCCCCGCCGCCTACTGCGCAGGAAAAGCCCCGCCCTCGACTTTTAAATAGTATACAGTATACTAATTTTGTATCCATGGATTGCGCCCGCGCCATGGAGCAAAGCGTCTAGAAAACGGCGGTACACATGTACGGAGTATACAACACGCCCGTCGCGTTCGCGCCGCACCCCAGACGGTCGGTCGGTCTGACATGCTGCTCTCCGAATGGAACACGCGTCATATAGGCAGGAGCCTCTGCGCTTGCTTGCTAGTGTTGCTCTCTTCAGACAGTCTCGGCCTCTCCAGATCTAAACACGGCAGCAGTGGCCACTCTCTCTCTCTCTCTCTCTCTCTCTCTCTCTCTCTCTCTCTCTCTCTCTCTGCTCACCGCTGGTCACAGATCCAGCCGGATCCTCTCCGCCGGGGAAGGTGAGAAGGTGCAACGTTCACGCGGTCGTCCTCGGCGACGGCTCTTACCCACTGCTGGGCACGTCCCGATCAGCCTGCCTTTCCGTTCTCTCCCAAGCACCGCTGGCGAGGGAGGGCCTCCGACCCCTTCTTCCTCGCTGTTGTAGTGTGGGCAGATCCGGCCTCCCGCCGCCCACCTAGCGACATCCCGGCGACCATCAGGTATAACTTCCTTCGAAACCGGCCTTGCTCTACTTCCCGAGCTCCTGACGTCGCTGCATTTGTATCTTTTACTATTTCTCAGGCCCCCTCGTAGATAGGATCGATCGGCTGTTCGAAAACCACCTAATTTTTTTACGTTTAAGAGGTAAAACTAGTTCATGCACTCGAATCTAGTACTACTTGGTTCAATCAAGGAAGAAAGGGGGTGGGGGTGGGGGAGGATTTGTTACCTGAATCTAGGACTTGGTCGAAAGAGGAAATAATGGGGGCGAAAAGTAGCAGAGACTGGCTATCCAACTGGTCTCTAGGTCTAATAGGGAAATAAAGGGTAATGCAGTACAAACTCAATATAAACCCGATCTACTGGTTGAAAAAGGAAAGAAAGTGGGGACTGTGGGACAAGTCAACAGAGTAAGTCCATCACTAGATTTGCTAGCCTCACACAGTATAAGGTGTCTATACCGAACAAAAATGGGACCAACCCAGATATCCTGTTCTGATGTTTGTTGCCCCGAGCCACTCTTATGTAATGCCACTGGTAAAATGTAGCAGTCGCACTGTTAAAAGTAAGGACACGTTAAACCAATGTTGTTTTCAATGTAATGCCTCCAGTAATATGAATCAATGGCACTTCTTTACATATCCTGCTAAAATTTCCCATTAAGATAAGTTGGTTCTTTTCGTTAGAAATGCAACTTTCCTGGTCCGCCTACTCTCCCGTGCCCAAAGTAATGTCGTATTTAACGGTTGTCATAGTTAATCCTAATGCCCACACTAATATATAGCAATGCCAGTGCTTTAGAAATTGCTACTGTCCTTGTAGGATTGCCATTCAGATAAGGAACATGCTTCTTTTCATTTGATGCATGTTTCATCACTTGTTAGTCACCCTCCTTTCCACCTTTTTTGTGCAAACAGAGATATACATTTCATGCTCGATCTTAGTTGAACTGCACAAATGATATCCAAATTATAGTTGACCATTCCAGGAGCTTCACAACCAACTTTGATGTTGCTGAATTTTATTGCAATTAATGAAGAAGAAGCTCTGTGGGTTTCGTTTTCTGATGGAAATGGAACCGGGGCTGGAGCCCTTTTCTTAAATTTTTTTGAAGAAGCTGCTAGCTCATGGAACATTACTTCATTTTAGGTGAACTGCACCAAAAGGTCCCATGAATTGAATCATCCATGTTGGTGACTGAAAGAGCCAGCTTCAGCATCCCAGTCTAAGCACCCCCGGCCTCCATCCTTGCGATGCACGGTACACCTCGTTTGCCACCTGCTCGGCCCTAGTGTCACTGATAAAATGAAGTAATAATACAGGTAAAATAGAGTGAGTGTCATCTCTATCATTTCATTTCCAATGTAGATAAAGAAAGTGCTTCTATTTGTTAATGTATGTTTCATCAACTAGTCCCATTGATATGTACAAAAATAGAGATTTGAATGTCTCAAGGAGCCTCCTTGTACTACTGCTGTACACTGATGTTCATCACTGGCATAAGGTGTATCTGGGAGACTTGGGATGATGTCCAGTATGAGGCGTACCGTATGAGGCATCGCAGGGCCCATCTCGCCCTCGCAACATGGCATACTATGATACTATCGCAATATTTTCTTCTATTTATTTTGTGTGTTTCATCAACTAGTGCCACTATAGTGTAATCACGCTTTTTCATTATCTGTGCAAACAGGGTTATTTAGCTGCATTTTGGTGGAACTGCACAAATGTATGTATGGAACCAGCATATATGCAGAGTGCGAGGTGGTTTTGCAATGGAGAAGATCAGAAGAGGGAGAGACAGTGGTTTTGGAATGGAGATGATGGAGAGGAGAGGAGGTGGTTTTGCAATGGAGAAGAGGGAGAGGAGCGTGCGACAGCGATTTAGGATTGGACAAGAGGGCCGGCGCGCTGTGACTGGATCAAAATCAAAATCAATTTACCCTTCAATTAAGAAAGCGACCCCACATTAACTAGTCTCCCTTTTATTCTGGGTCATAATTGACCATGATTTTCGCACATAAAATATATGTTATATGTTGCAAAAATAATATAATTTGAAAGTACATTCAGATACAAACCAAACGATACAATTTTTGGTGACATGCATTCACATTTTTCTTGTCAAATACAGTACGTGGTCAAACTTTGACCCAAAATACACAAAACAACAAAAAAATACTTCCAAGACCAGCGCCGCTCTCCCGCTCTTCTCCTCTTAAACCACCGCCGCTCCTCTCCTGTTCCAATCTAAATGCAGCGCCGCTCCTCTCCTCTTCCATTTCAAAACCACCGCCCCTCCTCTCCTATTCCAGTCCAAAACCAACGTCGCTCCTCTCCCGTTCTAATCCAAAACTAGTGCTGCTCCTCTCCTCTTCCATTCAAAAACCACCGCCGGCGAGTGAAGGTGCTGTGGAGAAGTAGATCGATGGAGGAGTATAACTGATACGTGAGGATCGCAGACGGCGACCCTGTGAAGCTAGCTAGGATGTTGGAGATACAGTCTTGGTTTGACAACAAGGACCAACTAGCGGCGACGACGACATCCATGGCCAAATATCTGCAACTGAGCGAAAAGGCGGTGATACTCCCCGGAGGGAGTCGTGCTGGAGTACATAGAGCTGCTCCTCTCGGCCATGGAGCAAACAGATTCACTGAATCCGATCGTGAGGGAGTCGTGGTGGGAGTATCGATCCCAGATGGAGCATCTAGCAGAGATTGAAGGATCGAGCATCTACAAGGTGCCGTTTGTGAGGGTGTCCTGCCAGAGCGAGCCGGTGGAGTCTTCGTCGACCGAACCCAACTTCAAGAGGAGAAAAGCAGTTGGCCCGACGACGCTTCCCCGCCATCGTCTCCCTCGCCGTTCACATCGTCTCACGGGGTGGCTGTCTGCCGCCGAGGAATAGGAGGGGGCTGCCCCCCAGCCCAATAGTCGGGCAGGTTGTGAATTGTCAGGAGGAGCTTAGAGTTGTCAGTATTTGCAGGTTGTGAATTGTGTTTTGTGTTATGTATTTTGAGAGTACTTTCAGATATGAACGTCTTTTGAATTTCAGATTTGCAGTATTGAGCATATGAAGTATTTAATGAATTCTAGAGATCTATTTTTAGCACTTAAAAATGTAGTTTCATAGGAGTATAAAAGTGCAGACAATGTGATTCTCAGAGAAGAAACTGCAAGTTCAGTTTCAGATAAGAAAATGCAACTTTCAGAGGCAGAGCATTTATATTAACACAGCCTTTTCAAATAGGGTTAACATCATGTTGGAAGTTTTATTCATGGTCGAAAATGGAACTACCAGCCAGTTAACATCATGCTGATCAACATTCATGCATAGCACATCTTCATATGACACACAGTCAAAGTGCCCACACAATGTCGAGTGTGCGAAACACAGAGAAAACGAGGGACGAAGTTTTGGCAAGTGTTGGACGTGGTTTTGGGCTTCCCCGTCTAGGCTTTCATTTTTAACATGCGCAGCCCACGACCTCGGATGGGAGGTCCATAGGCCTGTTTGTATTTTCTTAGGGCCGTCATGTATCGACCGACCTATGGACCTCCCATCCGAGGTTTTATTTTTGGCAGCCCAATTTATGTCTTTTTTTGAAGAAAATGCAGAGGTCTGTTCTATTTTTCTATATAAGAATAGGAACGACAGGTCCAACTTTTGTTTCCCTTCTAACTATATTATATATATTTAAATTATTTTATATGTTATTATATATTATTTTTATTGTCATCATATATTTAACAGATACTTACATATGTAAGAAAACAATATCCCACATCTTATTAACTTATAAAAAATAATTTCTTAACAAATAAAATCCTGGATTGTTTTGGCACGAAAATCCTAGTGATTGTGTACAAAAGCTTGGTAAGATTTAAGGACGAATGTAAAAATATCACTTATTATGTAAATATATTTATAACAAAATGCTGAGCCCCTTTTTAATTTTTGATAACATTGCTGGCCCAACCCAACATTATAATTAGAATTAGGCCAGCAAAATCGTGTATTTCGAGAAAGTGCAAATGGCTTGTAATTTTTTAGGAAATAAAATAAATGGGCCGCACGGACGCTACATTATTTGTTCACCCAGCCCAGCTAATGGATGTAATTCAAAAAAGATCAAATTGACTGTAAATTCTACCGTGCAAAAAAAAGGACTGTAAATTCTGAAAAAATTGGTTGAATACATGCCACATTTTTGGAGGCTGAAATGTGGGCCAATAGGTCGAAGCCAACACAAGTCGTTGTCAATTTAGTCAACAAATGATTCTGACATGTTAGCCGTTGGATTTACATCCAACGACCGACATCCATCTTCAATCTCTTGTCTTCTTCCTCCAGCGCCGCCGGGACCACCTCCCGCCTCCTGCTGCTAGCAGCTCTGCTTAGCAGGCTTCGCTATGAAGCGCTACTCCACCGTTGGCCAGGCCATGCCTCCACCCCTCCACACCTCCTATTCTTCTCCACCGACTGCCGAACCACACCGCACCAGAACTAGTTAACCCTCGTACACCTCTCCGTCTGCGACTCTACTCCCGCGTCTTCCCATCTCCGGCTCGTTGCTGTCCGGGGCCTCACCGTCATCCACCACCTTGGATGCGCTCGGCGCGGAGTGGTCAACGTGGTCAATGAACGACACCATCGGAAGTAGACTGTGTGTGGAGAGACTGACAGTTGGGTGCACGGCCGCACGCAAGGAAATGCCTCCTTATTATGTGCAAAATAATGATTCCTCCACCTGACATCTAGGACCCACCGGAAGGGCCTCTGTATTTCGCGAAAATAATGTGCCACCCGCTAACATGTCGGACCCACCAACTATCTTCGCACGCAAGGAAGTGCCTCCTTATTACGCACAAAAAAAATGAATATTCCCCCTGCCAGCTGGAACCCAGCATAGTGGGAGGCTGACTTGTGGGCCTACCAAGTTGACGGGGACGGAGGGCTTTGTCAACTTAGTCAATATGAACGATTCTAGCTCCTGTTACCGTACGATGTTCATCCAACGACTGTAGTGCTTCTTCAACCTCTGGTCTTCTTGCTCCAGCCTCCCAAACCAGCGTCGGTCGTGCCACGTGCTCCTGCCTCCCGTGGCCGGCCGTGATGCCACGGAGGCCTCACCGCCCCCTACTACTCCCACCGCTGGCCAGGCCATCCCTCTACTCACCCACACCCCCTGTTATTTTGCGGCGACAGCAGCCTCACACCGCAACCGAACCGGCGAACCCTCGTACTCCTCTTCGCGTGGGCATCCACTGCTGCGTCTTCCCCGGCTCCGAGTCGTCCCCTTCCTAGTCCTCGCCGTCGTCCACCGCCATGGTGCTCTCGGCGCGGCATGGTCAACGTGGTCAAGAACGACTTCCATCGGACGTGGACTGTACGTGGAGAGGCTGACAGCTGGGTCCACGGCCGCAGCAAGGAAGTGCCTCCTTATTACGCGCAAAATAATGATTCCTCCACCTGACAGCGGGGAACCCACCGGACGGGCCACCATATTTCGTGAAAAAACGTTTCCCCCTGACTGCTGGGACCCACAGCTACATCTTCGCACAAAGGAAGTGCGTCCGAGGCAAAAAAAAGATTCGCCCCCTGACTGCTGGGACCACCAGCTACATCTTCGCACTGAAGGAAGTGCCTGACAGTCGGGACCCACCTGGTCGAAGCGTACGTAGCGTTGTCATTCTGGTCGCGAACGTGTACGTAGATATATATACTGGTGGATGTAGAGGCACGCACATGTCGTAGTAGAGGCGCGCACGTAGCATGTACACGTACGTATAGCGGCCAGGGTGCAAGAAAGAAAATACGACCACATATGTGTACATACGGGCGGGGTCTCGAACGCCTACTCGCGCATACGTACGGCGAGGGCTCGTGTACATGGCTGGGTCGGAACGGAGAAACATCATCGTCGTCGTGTTCATGGGGAGGCAACGGAATGCATCGTGTTCATGGGGAGGCAACGGAATGCATCGTGTTCATGGGGAGGCAACAGAATGCGTTGTGTTCATTGGGAGGCAACGGAATGCGTCGTGTTCATCGGGAGGCAACGGAACGCGTGGGAGCCAACCGGCTGGGTCGGAACGGAATGCGTGGTCATGTTCATCGGGAGGGCTTGGACGGAACAGGCGATGGAAACGAGGCCTGGCGTGCCGCAGAACGGAGGAAACGACCTTGTGTTCGACCGGCCACGTTCAAAACGGGATCCTGTTCATCGGGAGGGGTCTGGCGTACCGCAAAACGGACGAAACGGACCTCCTACGGTCGAAATGGGGGTCATGTTGATCGGGAGGGGTGTGGCGTACCTCAAAATGGAGGAAATGGACCTCCTACGGTCAGAACGGGGGTCGGTGTCCTGTTGATAGGGAGGGGTGTGGCGTACCGCAAAACGGATGAAACGGACCTCCTACGGTCGAAACGGGGGTCCTGTTCATCGGGAGGGGTGTGGCGTACTGCAAAATGGGACTCCACGGGATACTGTTCATCTCCACCGTCGACCTCCTCCAGCCTCCACGGGCTCCTGTCCATCCAGCCTCCACCGCACGCTACTCCACCGGCTACTATTCAACCACCCCTCCACCATCTACTGTTCATCCAGCCCTCCACACCACAGGGTCCTGTTCAACCACCCCTCCATGGGCACCCCTCCACCGTCTACTGTTCATCCAGCCCTCCACCCCACAGGGTCCTGTTCAACCACCCCTCCATGGGCACCCCTCCACCGTCTACTGTTCATCCAGCCCTCCACCCCACAGGGTCCTGTTCAACCACCCCTCCATGGGCACCCCTCCACCGTCTACTGTTCATCCAGCCCTCCACCACACCACGGGGTCCTGTTCATCCAGAGGCAACACCACAGGGTCCTGTTCATCCACCTCCATTAGAAACTGTTCATCCAAACCCCCCCAGCAATGCTCACTGTTCATCTAGAGGCAGCATCGATCGGCTTCAGTTAGCAGCAGTAGCGAAGGAATCGCTCAATCGGGTTCAGTTAACAGCCATCGATCGATCGCTCGGGTTCAGTAACGCATAGCCTGCAGTGCAATCGCTCGTGTTTAGTTAGAGCCCAACGCCTCGCTCGGGTTCAGTTAGAGCCAACGCCTCGCACACACACGCGTACGTGTATGAGAGAAACACGCATCGCTCGGCCCCGACCTCCCACCGTAACCGGGAACTCCCCGAAATTTTCCTCGCCCTCGTTCTACCACGGTTTTTTCCGTCATGGACGGCCCAAAGAATGTCATGCAGCTGCGTCTCCTGCCTGCCCAGGACGAAAATCCTATTTTCTGTCATGACATTTTGTCCTGGAAGTAGGATCCCACCACATCTATGATGATACCGGGTTTTGTCAAAATTATCGTGATAGAAGTGTCATATGTATGACAAAAAAATTTCGTTCGGCCCAAAATGTCACGGATGTGTCTTTTTTTTGTAGTGGTTGGATGGGATCTATCATGTAATCAAGTTAGTTTTGTTAGAGTTTGATCCCTAGTGTCCACTATGTTCTGAGATTGATGTTTCTATGACTTTGCTATGCTTAATGCTTGTCACTAGGGCCCGAGTTCCATGATTTCATATCTTTACCTATTATGTTTTCATGAATATATTTGTGTTCTTGATCCTATCTTGCAAGTTATAGTCACCTACTACGTGTTCTTGATCCTATCTTGCAAGTCTATAGTCACCTATTATGTGTTATGATCCGTTAACCCTAAAGTGACAATAATCGGGATACTTACCGGTGATGACCATAGTTTGAGGAGTTCCTGTATTCACTATGTGTTAATGCTTTGTTCCGGTTCTCTATTAGAAGGATGCCTTAATATCCCTTAGTTTCCGTAAGGACCCCGCTGCCACGGGAGGGTAGGACAAAAGATGTCATGCAGGTTCTTTTCCATAAGCACGTATGACTATGTTCGGAATACATGCCTACATTATATCAATGAACTGGAGCTAGTTCTGTGCCACCCTAGGTTATGACTGTTACATGATGAACCGCATCCGGCATAATTCTCCATCACTGATCCATTGCCTACGAGCTTTCCATATATTGTTCTCCGCTTATTTACTTTTCCGTTGCTATTCCTATCATCACTACAAAATACCAAAAACATTGCTTTTACTACTGTTACCTTTTGCTACCATTATCACTACTATCATATTACTTTGCTACTAAACACTTTGCTGCAGATATTAAGTTTCCAGGTGTGGTTGAATTGACAACTCAGCTGCTAATACTTGAGAGTATTCTTTGGCTCCCTTGTGTCGAATCAATAAATTTAGGTTGAATACTTTACCCTCGAAAACTATTGCGATCCCCTATACTTGTGGGTTATCAAGATCGTAGAGGCTAAACCCTAGAAGCTAGCCTATGATTATGATTGTTCTTGTTCTACGGACTAAACCCTCTGGTTTATATAGACACCGGAGGGGGCTAGCATTACACAGAGTCGGTTACAAGGGAGGAGATCTACATATACGAATTGCCAAGCTTGCCTTCCACGCAAAGGAGAGTCCCACCCGGACATGGGACGAAGTCTTCAATCTTGTATCTTCATAATCCAACAGTCCGGCCAAAGGATATAGTCCGGCTGTCCGAGGACCCCCTAATCCAGGACTCCCTCAAGCCCCCCTCCACCCATTTCGGATCATAATCAAGAGGAAGATAACTGTTCCGAGGGGGATTCAGAAGCAGAAGACCACTCCTATTTACCCCATGAGGTCTTCGCTCTAACTTGGCATGCTGATGTTGGTAATATCATGTATATGGTGCCTTGCATTGCTTACTGTATACATCAAAGATGTCATCTGCTTAGTTTGGACATGCTTTGTGTCAATGCCATCTGTTTAGTCTCTTTATCGTATATGTGAATCATGCAATGCCATCTTGTTTAGCAAGGCATCATATATGTGAATTTTGCAATGCCACCCTGGTTAGCCAGTCATTTTATATGTGAATTATATCATCACATCATTTTTTTATTACGTGTTAAATTTGTCAACAATTTTAGTACATTCAATTACTCTTCCCGTGCATTAGCCATTCGGCACGGCCATGGAAAAATCTAGAGTGGAAACAAGGTCTTCAGAGCAGACAATGCTATCTGACGAAGCGCATGTCTTGTTGGTTACAGATAGCTCCTCAGAGGAGGATTCAGAGACAGATGGCCAGTCCTATTCCCCCCCCCCGAGGTGCATGCTCTAACTTGGCAGGGTTATGATGCTCATATCGTGCGTACGGTATCTTGCATTGCTATGGCATTTGCTTAGTTTAGACATGCTTTGTGTGAATGCCACCTGTTTAGTGTCTAATTACCATATATGTGAATTATGCAATGCCATCTTGTTGCAAGACATTATATATGTGAATTATGCAATGCTATCTTGTTGCAAGGCATTATATATGTGAATTATGCAATGCCATGCTGTTTAGCCAAGCGTCATATATGTGAATTATATCATGCCGTCCTTTTTTTGTATTTCTCATTGATTTTTTCGACAATGTTTGTATGTTCAAATGCTCTTCCTGTGCATCAGCCATTTGAATTGGTGATGGAGAAATCTGGAGTGAAAACAAGGTCTTTAGAGCAGACAATGCTACTTGGTGAAGCAGATATCTTGCTGGTTACAGATAGCTCTTCAAAGGAGGATTCAGAGGCAGATGACCAGTCCTATTGTCCCCCTGAGGTGTATGCTCAAACTTGGCAGGGTTATATTACTCATATCATGCATATGTTGTATTGCAATGCTTAGTTTTTACATCATATACACGATATTGAATGCCATCTCCTTAGTTGACACATCATATATGTGATTGCCCTCTGCTCACTTCCTTAGTATATAAATCATATATTTGAATTATATCATGCCATGATGTTTACATAGACAGCATGTATCTGAATTATGGCATGCCAACCCATTCTCTAAAGACATAATATAGTTATATCATATGATCCTGTTCACATAGTCATCATATTTTGAATTATGTCATTCTATCTGTGAATTATATCATGCCATCATGTTCCCCTCGACGGCATGTTTGTGATTTATGGCATGCCAACCACTTTAATAGACACATCGTATAGTTATATCATGTCATCCTGTTTACATAGTCATCATATTTTGAAGTATGTCATTCTATCCTGTTTAGTTAGCCGCCATAAATGTGAAATTGTGTCATGCTATCCTGTTTAATTAGCCATCATATATGTGAAATTATGTCCTGCTATTCTGTTTGGTTAGACAACATAAATGTGTATTATTTCATGCCCTTTTTTCTTCCCTACTATCCATTGCACCTGTCTATCTTACAATGTCTGTACATTCAATTAATTTTCTTGTTTATCAACCATTTCAATTGGAGGGGGTCATTGTCGGTGTCAAAACCGGCAGATCTCGGGTAGGGGGTCCCGAACTATGCATCAAGGATCGATGGTCACAGGAGATGGGGGACACGATGTTTACCCAGGTTCGGGCCCTCTCTATGGAGGTAGTACCCTACTTCCTACTTGATTTATCTTGATGAATATGAGTATTACAAGAGTTGATCTACCACGAGATCGTAATGGCTAAACCCTAGAAGTCTAGCCTATGTGGGTATGGTAATGAGTATATGTGTTGTCCTTTCTAGACAATCCCCTTCGGTTTATATAGACACCGAGGGGATCTAGGGTTTACATGGAGTCGGTTACATAAGAAGGAATCTTCGGTCGCCAAGCTTGCCTTCCACGCCAAGTAGAGTCCAATCTAGACATGGTGCAGTCTTCGGCCTTCATGTCTTCACAGCCCATCAGTCCGGCCCATGGACAACAGGCCGGACGCCCGAGGACCCCTTAGTCCAGGACTCCCTCAGTAGCCCCTGAAACTGACTTTCAATGACGAGGAGTCCGGCGCGCTGATTGTCTTCGGCATTGTAAGGCGGGTTCCCCTTTCTCCAAACTCCAAGATAGTCTTCGAATGCAATGATCGTATACTGACCTGTTACGCACACCATACACAACTACAGAGAGAATATAATATTTGCACGAATCTAATCTGTTGACAGCTTTTTTCCAACACGACATCGCATCTGTCCGGTTATAATTTCGAACCATTTTTCGTCTGGCGCTCCACGTCTTGAGACACGGTTGCCATTGGCACGTCCGGTCAAAGCAGAGATCGTGTCCCTTATCACGGGATTCTCATCAATGCGGGCATGGGTAACCCAACCGTGCCTTTTGTACAGCCCTTGGGAATAGGCGAGTTTTTAGGACGAGTGGGGAGGCGCTCGGTATTCACAGCCTTTATAAGGGGATAAGGACACTCTCACTTTACCCACACCCTTCTTCATCTTCAGTCCTTCCATCCTCGAGCTCTAGCGCCCAAGCTTTCAGCTTTTCCTCGTTCGAGAAGGCACTCCAATCATGTCCGGACCCGGAGCTGGAGGCAAGTGGATGGCCTCCTCCGTTAAGAAGAAGGACATCACGGAGCTCCGGGAGGCCGGCTATCTAGCCAAGGAGATTTCTCACCGACTCCCGGCAAAAGGGCAAATCGTCCCTACCCCCGAGCCCCACGAGAGGGTTGTGTTTCTCACACACTTCGTCCGTGGTCTGGGATTCCCTCTCCATCCATTTGTCCGTGTATTGATGTTTTACTATGGGTTGGACTTCCATGATCTGGCCCCCAACTTTATCCTCAATATCTCCGCATTCATAGTTGTGTGTGAAGCCTTTCTCCGCATCCCACCTCACTTTGGCCTATGGCTGAAGACTTTTAATGTAAAGCCAAAGGTGGTGCGAGGCCAACAGGCCGAGTGTGGAGGTGCCATGGTGGGCAAGATGCCCAATACCACCTGGCTTGAAGGCTCCTTTGTAGAGACGCTGAAGGGATGGCAATCGGGGTGGTTCTATATCACCGAGCCGCGGCTCCCAAATTCCGATCCAGAGTCCCGATGCGGCTTACCTCCTGGCAGAAGAAGGGCCTGACCTGGGGATCTTTGGAAGAGATCACGGGGCTCCAAACGTGCCTCCAGAATATGATAACCCTGAAGATCAAGCTCGTTGATGTGATGCAGGTCATGCTTGTTCGCCGGATCCTTCCATGTCAACGCCGGACCTGTTATTTGTGGGAGTTCGATCCGGCCGAGCACCAGACGCTGCTAAGGCTTTTCGGCATGACACACGAAGATATTTGGAAGGTGCTCTTCAAGGGCAGTGAGACGCCGCCACCCTTGACCAAAGATCGCGGGCTCAACTTTAAGCGCCGAGCCAATTCGGTAAGCCATCAAGGTATAGTCTTTAAGGACACACTTCGAGGAAGGATACTAAGCCTTCTTATCAATTTCTTTTTCAGGCTTGGTTTGACCTAGCGGGACGGATTAATAGTCCGGCTCCGCTGCCCGAAGACGAAGAAACCCCACTCCTTACGGAGATGCTATTTTCGGCGCCTTACGACGTGCCGAAGAAGATGGTCAAAACCACGGCCAAGGGGACCAGGAGTGGGCTTCACCGAAGGAGCACCTTGGTCATCTCGTTTGACTATGAGATAGACCCCTCACCCGCCGACGATGACGATGAGGAGGGAGGCGACTCCCCTCCTGTGGGAGGAAGGGAGAAAAAGGAGGCCTCCATGAGTTTGGAGGCGGAGGCGCCCAAGAGGGGGAGAGGCTCCCTCGCGGATAACTCTGCGTGGGATGTTGATAGCAGTCCGGAGCGACCTCGCCGGACCAAGCCTCGGGCCGCCTCGTGAGTACCAGAATAAAAAACATCTGGACTTCTCGGTTTGTAATATTGATACATCTTAAACCTTGTCATTGCAGTCCGGCACACGATGGCTCCCCGCGATCCTCGACGGAGGATTCGTTGGACTCGAAGGAGATGGCTAGCATGTCTCCGCCACCTACTCATTCCATCTCACCCAAGGTGATGACGAGGTGGTGTCCAAAAAGACTTTCCCATGCCGGGGGAAGATTCCGGAGACCATCGGGGTGACATCCCAGGATGACTCTTCGATCACCCGACACACAAGGGAAAAAGTCCCCACGGGGACTGGTGACGGGGTCCAAGTTCCCTTCGGGCCTCAGCCAGATACCATTCCGGAGATCTACATGGCTCCGGGGTCCAGCGAACGGCATTCCCCTCAAGGAGAGAATGTGCTTGTTCCACCGGTGACCTCTGTCCAACCAGAGGCGCCGGACAATCTGTTGGAGGCGCTACGAGGCGCCTCTATCGTGGATGAGCATCGTGTCCTTATGGACATGGTAATAGAGAAGGTTCAGTTTGTCAAAAGTGGACTGACCGAAGCCTGCACCAGCCTTCTAACTGGCTTTGAGGTGAGTAATGTGATTGTAGGAAAAATATCACCGTAAAGACAGTAGCCCCTGATGCTCTGTTTGGTGTTTGGGAGGAAAATCCAAACAGAGGATCGAGAATAAATATCATAGGAGTCTAACATGAGTTGTCTATGTGAATAAGCAGGTATCGCTGCAGGCTGCCACTGCTCGTGCTGCGGAAGTTTCCGGACTAAAGCGGAAACTGGAGCGGACCAAGGAGGAGCTCGTCCTCGTGAAGAAGCAGCTGGAAGATAGCCAAGGTATGCCGTAACCTGTGGGTACAGTTTGAAAAAATGAGTAGTCCAGCCGGACTAAAGTGTCATAAACTTTATTAGTGGCCACGACTGAGGTGGCGGCCCTTAAGAAGGCGCTATCCGAGGCCAAGGACAAAGCGGCCAAGGAACGCGCCTCGTGCGAGGAGCACGAGGCCTGGGTTGGCGAGGCGCAGCAACAGCTCCAGGGCGCGATAGAGAGGTTTGAGTCCTTGGAGCGCGATTGTAAGGTGCAAGAGTCTGAATTGGCGAAGGCCCGCCAGAGTGCGTAGGATGCACGAGCCGAAGCCGGGAGCGCCCTCTAGGAAATTCAGGCGGCCAAGAAGATTACGGCGGGTAAATCTTTCACCATGCATAGCAAGTGTGTAGAAGAGACGTTCCTTATACTTATCCTGAATTTGGATTTTCCAGGGGCGTTTACAGATCTGCCGCAGAGTGTGTCAAATGCTGTCGAGCATTATAGAGCCAAAGAAGGGATGTCTATGGAGAAGCTATTTTGGTCCCAATATCTGGGATCCGAACATCCGGTGCCCTTCAGCGACCAGCTAAAGCAGTTGGTCGAGCTGCATAAGTTGGGGGAGCTAGCCATGAAGGACCTGATAGTCTGGCTGTGGCCTGCCGATCCTATACCTAGCACCTACTTTGGGCTTGTGCGGCGGCTTTTGAGTGCCTTTCCGTGGCTTGAAGCCGTGAAGCGGTCGGTCTGCATTGAAGGTGCGCGCATGGCCTTTTCCCGCGTTAAGATGCATTGGGCGAAGCTGGATGCCAAGAAGCTAATGACCGAGGGGCCGCCGGAGGGCAAAGAGCGTCATCGGCCCGAGCACTATTTTGATGGTGTCCTGGAGGGGTCCCGCCTTGTGGCGGAGAAATGTTCGAAGGATATCATATTCCCATGAGAACATGTGTATTACCTTGCCCTGTAATATGAACAATGGTGTTATGTAGTATAATGCTTATGATTTAAATTTACCTCATGTGCGGCCGTTTATTAACTCTGAGGGTTGACCAGTCGTTGGCTTCTGCCCCCACTTAGATAGTACGGGGGTGTTCGGGATAAATATAAACACTCTTTACTCCACATTCTGGTCCTTAAAGGAGGTGTTTAGTGCAACGAACAAGGCAATCCGACTATGCGGCCTTTACCGCCCTCACTTAGCCATAGGAGTTTGACAATTAAGAAAGTTGGTGAAGCCCCTGGTATTCGGAAGACCGAACTAGGGGCGCTATGCACGCCTAATCGGGGGAACCGATTCTTCGCAAGAAGCGGAAAAGAATCTCTAACGATTTGGAACCTCTCGAACAACTGACCGTCTCTCGCCGCATCATGACAGTCAGTTTTCGGCTTTCTCTACTGAGGTGCTCGTCCGGAAGAACCGGGACACAATTGCAGTAGTTCTCCCTTTACTCCCCTAGCCGATATAGCGGAACGTAAGGTAGCAAGCACAGGAGCCGGGCAACCCAACTATTGACCAAAGACATGATTCGGAGCCGATGCATATAATGCTACAAGTTCGGGGTGCTGAACTATACTATAAAAGTGTTCGGACTTTTTATTGCCGTAGTGTTGGGTGTAATGAAGCCCCTGGCATAGTAATACGTACCATGGTGTACGTGTGCAGTGAGTAATTAATACCAAGGTGAGTAAATGGAAAAAAGAAATAATAAGCTGATGCTACCGTGTATTCACCATTGTGATGTGACTAGTACGTCAAGGCGTACTTTGTACAAGTAGTGCGATAAGCAAGTAGGGCTATTTAACATGCCGTAACCAAGGGCGAGCTACGTGCTAGTATGAAAAGCAAGTATGGCAATCATTTAGTAGAGACCACCTGGGGATTCCCTTGTAAGCCAGAGCTCCTTGCCCCCTTGGTGTGTTCTGCAAGCGGGTTGTCCGCATAGACCTCCAAAAGAGAAGAAAACCCATAAAAAAGAAAAAGTAAAAGCGTGCGAATCCCAGGGTCGGTCGAGCCGTACAGTGGATCGCGAACGAGTTATGCTTCCGTCAATTCCCATGGGGTTTTGAGTGTGTAGTTTATGTACGCGCGGTATTAGTGCCATTGCCTCATCGGGGCTGGGACGGAGGTCAAATTGCTAATTCGGCTCTTGACGAGACGAGCTGTCCTGCTGCAGTGTGGTCTGGACCCTCTTGATGATGTCCAGGGGCTCGGCAACCGGATTATAATGCTGCTTGAGAAGGCCGCTCTGTACTTCTGTTGCTAGGGTGGCAGTGTGCTCCTCTGTACAGAGGGAGTGTTCTGTGTTTCCATTTACTGTAATGATGCCACGTGGGCCGGGCATCTTGAGCTTGAGATAAACGTAATGTGGCACCGCTTTGAATCTAGCGAATGCGGTTCGTCCGAGCAGGGCATGATAGCCGCTGCGAAATGGGACGATATCAAAGATTAGTTCTTTGCTTCGGAAGTTATCCGGGGAACCGAATACTACCTCCAGCGTTATTGAGCCCGTACAACGGGCCTCTACGCCTGGTATGACTCCTTTAAAGGTAGTCTTCGTGGGCTTGACCCGTGAGGGGTCGATGCTCATTTTACGTACTGTATCCTGATAGAATAGGTTGAGGTTGCTACCACCGTGCATTAGGACTCGTGTCAGGTGAAATCCGTCGATGATTGGGTCGAGGACTAGTGCGGCTGAACCGCCATGGCGAATGCTGGTTGGATGATCTCGGCGGTCAAAGGTGATCGGAAATGACAACCACGGATTGAATTTCGGGGCGACTGGCTCTAACGCATAGACGTCCCTAAGTGTGCGCTTGCGCTCCCTTTTGGGGATGTGTGTAGCGTATATTATGTTCACCGTTTTGACTTGAGGGGGAAATTTCTTCTGCTCCCCAGTGTTCAGCTGTCGGGGCTCCTCATCATCGTCCTCGCTCTGAGATTCTCCTTCCTTGTTTCTACTGTTGACCTTGCTGGCTTGTTTAAAGACCCGGCAATCTCTGTTAGTATGGTTGGCCGGTTTGTCTGGGGTGCCATGTATCTGGCAAGGACGATCAAGCATGCCGTCCAAGCTGGATGGTCCTCCGCTGCTCCTTTTATAGGGCTTCTTTCGCTGGCCGGACTTGGAGCCACTGAATTCGGCGTGAAATGTAGTGTCATCGGCGTTATCGCCATTGCTTCGGCGTTTGTGTCTGTTGCATCGGAGCTTGCCGGTGCTGTTTTTGGCCTCAGAGGGGCCTGTTTCGTTGGCTGTGTTTGTACTGCGAGCCAACCAACTATCCTCTCCCATGCAAAAGCACGTCATAAGTGCCGCGAGGGCTGCCATGGATCTCGGCTTTTCCTGGACGAGGTGGCGGGCAAGCCATTCGTCCCGGATGCTATGCTTAAAGGCCGCTAGGGCTTCAGCGTCCGGACAGTCGACGATCTGGTTCTTTTGGGTTAGGAACCTAGTCCAGAATTTTCTGGCTGATTCTCCAGATTGTTGAACTATGTGGCTTAAGTCATCGGCATCGGGTGGCCGGACATATGTAGCCTGGAAGTTGTCGAGGAAGGCCTCTTCCAAGTCCTCCCAACTGCCGATGGATTTCTTAGGCAGACTATTTAGCTAGTGTCGAGCTGGTCCTTTGAGCTTTAATGGGAGGTATTTGATGGCATGGAGGTCATCTCCTCGGGCCATGTGTATGTGAAGAATAAAATCTTCGATCCACACTGCGGGGTCGGTTGTTCCGTCGTATGATTCAATATTGACAGGCTTGAACCCCTCGGGGAATTCATGATCCAGCACCTCGTCTATGAAGTAGAGAGGGTGTGCGGCGCCTCTATAGCGGGCCGCGTCACGACATATCTCCGACGACGTCTGTTTGTGGTTATCGGCCCGGGTGTGATTAAGTTTGTCATGTGCGAATAGGTGGCTGTCGTCCCGAGTATGGAAACATCCTCGCGATCCGTATATGGATCTGTTGTGTCCTACTCTATTGTCCAATTCCTGCCGAAGATCGTATGTATGGTCCTGAGCTGGTCTATCCCTGTTTTTGCGAGGCGGTGGGGCGGGCTACTATTCAGCCTGAGTTGCCGCTTTATCCCGACCGTAGGGTGGCCGTTCAGCCGCCCTGTCCCGACCACGTGGTGGTCGGTCCGCATTACGTGAGGGAGATATGTGCTCCGGCATCTCCTCATCGAATTGAGGTAGCAGTCTGCGTTTCGGGTAGCTCTTGGTTGGGCGGTTGAGGCCTTATTCCTCGGCTGTCAGGACATCAGTCCATCTGTCGACGAGTAGGTCTTGTTCAGCTTGAAGCTGCTGTTGTTTCTTTTTCAGGCTCCTTGCAGTGGCTATGAGCTGAAGCTTAAAGCGCTCCTGCTCGAGAGGTTCCTCAGGCACGATGAAGTCTTCGTTGCCAAGGCTTGTCTCCTCCTTGGAGGGTGGACAGTAACTATCATCCTCCAAGTCATCTTCTATGACCTGTTCATCAGGGTTGTCTTGCCTGCTGTCGTGTTCTTGTTCGGATGTAGCCCCGACAGGGTCTTCATTATTTTCGGCGTCACCCGAACTACTATTTTCTCTAGTGCCAGTGTTGCTATCCTTTGAGCGGTGGGGCTTGGGGCGGCGTTTGGGCCGCCGGCCCTTGGACTGTGTCTTGGAGGTTTCATTCGCATCTGGTTCTTCTTTGTCGTCGCCAGATCCTTTAGGTGTATCAACCATGTACATGTCGTACAAAGAGGTAGCCGTCCAACGTCCAGTGAATGGTTGTCCTTTCTCCTTGTCGGCATCATCATCCATACCGTCGATGTCTTCGGAGCCATAGTCAAGCACGTCGGTTAAGTCATCGACGGTGGCTATGAAGTGGGTGGCGGGTGGGAAGCAAAATTCCTCATCATCCGCCTTTAGCTCGAACCGGACATAGTTCAACTGTGATTCCTTCTCCAAGGACAAATTCTTTAAAGATTTTAGCACGTCACCCAAAGGTGAGTGCTGGAAAACGTCAGCGACGCTGAACTCGAAGATCGATAACCGATCTAGCTCAGTGTCCGCGGGCGTACACAGTCCGGAACTTATAGCCGGAGACGAGTCCGAAGTTCCGTTAAAGTGAATATTGCAGGGCATCGAGTCCATGTGCGGCTCCAACACCGTGGACTCTGCGGCCTCGGATGGCTGGATATGCTTAGGTTCTAAGGTCATTGCAGCCGCAGGAACCATCTCCTTGGTGTGATCCGATGACAGATTTAACTCACGTTCATCGGGATGAGGGGGAGTGATCGCCGCGGGTTCAAATCCCTCGAAGATCAAGTCTTTATGGATATCCACGACGTAGTTCAAGCTTCCGAATCTGACCTAATGGCCAGGGGCGTAGCTGTCGATCTTCTCCAGATGGCCAAGCGAGTTGGCCCGCAGTACGAAGCCGCCGAATACGAAGATCTGTCCGGGGAGGAAGGTTCCTCTTTGGACAGCTTCATTATTGACGATTGAAGGGGGCATCGAACCTTTTGTCGACGGCACAGTGGAACTGTCAATGAAAGCACCAATCTCAGTGTCAAAACCGGTAGGGGGTCCCAAACTATGCGTCTAGGATCGATGATAACAGGAGACGGGGGACACGATGTTTACCCGGGTTTGGGCCCTCTCTATGGAGGTAATACCCTACTTCCTGCTTGATTGATCTTGATGAATATGAGTATTACAAGAGTTGATCTACCACGAGATCGTAATGGCTAAACCCTAGAAGTCTAGCCTATGTGGGTATGGTAATGAGTATATGTGTTGTCCTTTCCGGACTATCCCCCTTCGGTTTATATAGACACCGAGGGGGTCTAGGGTTTACATGGAGTCAGTTACATAAGAAGGAATCTTCGGTCGCCAAGCTTGCCTTCCACGCCAAGTAGAGTCCAATCTAGACATGGTGCAGTCTTCGACCTTCATGTCTTCACAGCCCATCAGTCCGGCCCATGGACAACAAGCCGGATGCCCGAGGACCCTTTAGTCCAGGACTCCCTCGGTGATGGCAGTATCTGTGGGAGTAAAAACACGGTCTTCAGAAAAGACCATGCTACCTGTCGATGGAGATAGAACCACGGTTGTACTTGCCCAAGAACCAGCCCCACCACACATAACCCAGACTCACGCAGATTGTACCCCTACCCAGTTGGACAGAGAACCAGCTACACCCCTTCTAACCCCAACCCCAGCAGATAGTAACCCAGTTCCCGTTGACACAACACCGTCTCCACCACAGGGCACCCAAACACGAGCAGTTAGTAAGGCAACGACAGTGCCCAAAGCACGAGGACCACCACTCCGAACCCCAAGTCAATGCTTAAAGCAGAAGAAGAATTGTTCTCAGGTCAGGTTCCGTAGCTATGGTTCATACTACTTTACTCTTTCATCACTGTATTTACTCATACCAACTAATTTCAAATTCGAAGGATGCAATTGAAACTCCAATGGCGCCATAGGTATGTTTTGAACCTGTTTCTTTAACGTGTTTGCTGTTGTAACTTGCTCTATGTTGATTTTAGTTTCAATTGAATAAACAGTTATATTCTCATGCCATGCACCTTACAAGTGTTGTTATTGTTGTGTAGTTTCCCACACTTATATTCTGTCTAAGCTGCTTTGTCTTAAATAGATATGATTCGAACTGTATCTATCTTGATTTGGCAACATAAACTAGAATGATATAGACCATACAGTGACCATACTACATAGATATATGTTTGTTTCATGCTGTTATCCTGTCCACCTTACTACTGAACTGGTTTACCAAAACGAGTTTCATATACTACATTGTAAACCTGTGATGTGTTTGTTTGTTTCTCTTTTAGAATGCGGATAAAATATTGGAGAAGAGTACCCCGTTATGTAATGGTATAGGAAGTAATGCAGATAAGGTTCAAGATAGTGAGACATCCCTATTGGTCTCCAAGAAAGTTGATAAAAACTATATTGAAGACACTGAGACAACCCCAAAGTCCTGTCTTGATGTAGTGTTCGAGTTACTGGCTACTACTGCTGGCACCAGCTCTTCAAACTTGTTGCCTGAACCAGTTCGGCTTCTTGAGTCTCAACTTCAAGTTGAAAGACATCGATCAGATGTTATGCGACAGGAAGCCGAAGGACTGAGGAAGTCCCTGCAGAATTTAGATGCATACTTTCTGGTGCAATAGCAAGTGCTGGAGGATTTAAGCGCCAACCAAGAGGAAGTTAATAAGCTTGCTAAGCATCTTGCCAGCATTATGGGTACCCAGGATATTGTTTCTTGAGCTCTTCTGAAGTGGTTTCAGTTCTGGACTTGTTTTGCTGTGGCGTTTATATGCTGCTTTGTTCCCTATATTTGCACTGGTGGCGAACTTTGATGCCCAGTGGATGTAATATGTGTAATAGCCGTGATAGCCTAGTGTAAGTTTCATGCCTATTTATTTCCTTATTGTCTTGTTTATTTGTTTTCTTGTAGTCAGTGCAGTTCTTTTTCTGCGGTTTGCTAGTGGCCGCAATAGCCTATTTTTTTAAAACTAGGCCACATTAACCATGGGCTACATATTTACTGTAGTTAACATGGGCCTCCTACAGGCCGTAGAAACAATGGGCCTTCTAAGGGCCATAGAAACTATGGGCCTTCTACGGGGCATAGAAACAATGGGCCTTATACGGGCCATAGACACAATGGGCCTTCTACAGGCCGTATCATCAATGATGATTCTACGGGCCGTATGATCGGTTGGCCAAACATGGGCCAATAACAGACCACATTATGGCCGTAAATGGGCTAGAGTTGAAATCGTCCGTTCATGGGCCGACCATAACGGGCCGTCGTTAATCGGCTGTATTTGATGACGCCATGAAAACGGCCCAACGTATTAACGGGCCACAAATGGGCTGAATTTGGCCCACAAGCAGAAAATGACAGTAACGGGCCGAAAGTAAACGAATGCTGGAAATGAGCCCAAGAATAAATGGGCCCTGAGAAGGCCAAAAGATAATATGGGCTAGAAACGGCCCAATGGTATAATGGGCCGTTAATGGGTATAAAGTGATACACTGTTCATTACAGGCCAGTTTTACCACGGGCCGTTAATGGACCGAGGGTTACCAAGGGCCTCATATGGGCCGAACGACATCATGGGCCATACATGGGCTGAAAGTTAAAACGGGCTGGAATTATATTGGACGGCCCAGATGACGCTACTGGGCCTAATTCGGATAGGCCGTAAACGGGCCCTAGGTTAGCGGGCTGTAAATGGGCTATATGCGAACATGCCGTTAACAGGCTTGCCGTGGGCTGGCCCGCCACCTTTTGACCAAGTTAAACGGGATGGCCTTTTCATAGGAATGGGCCTCTATTGGGCTGTGCCACGTGTCGACGTATCATAGGCACTTTGGGTCCAATGAGTGGATGACATCTGTCCCAGCGGCGAGCCGACACTTGTTCCCTCCAGCCAATGATGATTTTACACGTGGAAAATCCCCATTGGTCGGGGCTGTTAACAGGTTATCGGATCCAAAACCGGACCCGATATCTTAACGGCGTTCCGTTACGGTGGATGCCACGTGTGGTCACCCTTGACGAAAGAACTTCTGTGACGCGCGATTTATCGTCATGGAAGTGGACACTTCCGTGATGATAATTTTGGTAATGTCATGGAACACTTCTACGACAGCACAGGTATGACTATCTTGATTCTGTCATAAATTTGTCATGGATGTACATGCATTGCAGAAAACGTGACCTACTGTGAGAAACACGTATCATCACGGAAGTGTATTTTTTTGTGGTGGTATCCGGAGTCTTATGTGTGCCTATGATGAGAAATTAGTTGTAGCAACACATTACTATTCGCTATTCTTCCCTATGTGTCTGGCGTTTCTGCCGATTATGAATATTATATCTGTTGTTTATGTGGTCTGTGGTGTATACTTGATGTTTATGATGATAGTGTTGCTGTCGGTTATGATTAATGCTTGATGTTTGTCCTTTTGTTTGAATTCTTTTTTTGCTACAACTTTTTTACCCTTCTAAGTATGTTAAATTGAATATTCATTATTCTTTGCTCGCCACATGTTGCTTATCTTTTCCTTCAGTGGATAGTGTGTCATTGTCAGGTATGGCTGATGTTTCAAGTTTACATGTTTTCTGTTGCATGATATGTTGATGCATATGTTTTACGCCTTCTTTTCCTTTCCATTCAGCTAATGGTATGAGGTTCCTTGCTTGTTGACATGTCACATGCTCTGGTTGCTACTCATGAACAAGGTTATGCGCGGGTTGTTGCTCGTGCCTGAGGTTCTGGACCTGATGATTCTGGCCGTGATCGTGGTAATGTAGCTCTGCTAGTGCCTGGCGATGCCCTCCCTGGGCCTGTCGCCGGTCATGGTGGTGCTTGAGCCAGAGGTGTTGGGCGTGGTCATGTGATGACCCACAAGTATAGGGGATCAATTGTAGCTCTTTTCGATAAGTAAGAGTGTCGAACCCAATGAGGAGCAGACGGAAATGACAAGTAGTTTCCGGTAAGGTATTGTGTGCAGGTGCTGAAATTGTAAGTAGCGGAGTAGTTTGATAGCAAGATAATTTGTAACGAGCAAGTTACGATAACAGTAGCAGAAGTGTAGCAAGGTAGCCCAATACATGGGAATTTCATCTAGTCACTTTCATCATGTATGTTTGATTTGTGTTCACTACTTTGATAATTTGATATGTGGGTGGACCGGTGCTTAGGTGCTGTTCTTACTTGAACAAACCTCCTACTTATGATTAACCCTCCCGCAAGCATCCGCAACTACGAGAAAAGTATTAAGAATAAATTCTAACCATAGCATTAAACTTTTGGATCCAATCGGTCCCTTAAGAAATAGCGCATAAACTGGGGTTTAAGCTTCTGTCACTCTCGCAACCCACCATCTAATTGCTACTCCACAATGCATTCCCTTGGGCCCAAATATGGTGAAGTGTCATGTAGTCGACGTTCACATGACACCACTAAGGGAATAACAACATACATCCTATCAAAATATCAAACACATATCAAGTTCACATGATTACTTGCAACATGATTTCTCCCGTGACCTTAAGAACAAAAGTAACTAATCACAAATGATAAACATGTTCATGATCAGAGGAGTATTAAATAGCATAATGGATCTGAACATATAATCTTCCACCAAATAAACCATATATTAATCATCTACAAGATGTAATCAACACTAATAGTCACCCACAAGTACCAATCTATAGTTCTGGTAACAAGATTGAACACAAGAGATGAACTAGGTTTTGAGAGGAGATTGTGATGTTGAAGATGTTGATGGAGATTGCCCTCCCCAAGATGGGAGAGTTGTTGATGATGATGATGATGACGATGATTCCCCCCTCAGGGAGGGATGTCCTCCCAGCGGAATCGCTCCGCCGGAGGGCAAAAGTGCTCCTGCCCAAGTTCCGCCTCGAGGCAGCGGGGATTCATCCCGGAAGTCTTCCCCTTATTTGTTCTAGGTAAAAATGACTTATATAATAGAATATGCGCATAGGAGGTGGGCCGTGGAGGCCACAACCCACCAGGGCGCGCCTGGGGGGCCTGGCGTGCCCAGGTGGGTTGTGCCCACCTGGTGGCCCCCTCTGGTGTTTATTGGCTCCAGTATTTCTTATATATTCCATAAAAAATCCCTGTGAAGTTTCAGCTTATTTGGAGTTGTGCAGAATAGGTAGCTTGACGTAGCATTTCAGGTCCAGATTTCTAGATGCCGGAATTCTCCCTCTTGGTGTGTTCCTTGCAAATTATGAGAGAAAAGGCATTAGAATTACTCCAAAAAGCATTATTATGGATAAAAACTGTTGGGGAACGCAGTATTTCAAAAAAATTCCTATGATCACGCAAGATCTATTTAGGACATGCATAGCAACGAGAGGGGAGAGTGTGTCTACGTACCCTCGTAGACCGAAAGCGGAAGCGTTAAGTAACACAGTTGATGTAGTCGAACGTCTTCACGATCCAACCGATCAAGTACCGAACGCACGGCACCTCCATGATCTGCACACGTTCAGCTCGGTGACGTCCCTCGTACTCTTGATCAAGCTAAGGATGAGGGTGAGTTCCATCAGCACGACGGCGTGTTGACGGTGATGATGAAGTTACCGACGCAGGGCTTCGCCTAAGCACTACGACAATATGACCGAGGTGGAAAACTGTGGAGGGGGGCACCGCACATGGCTAAAGAGCAACTTGTGTGTCTATGGGGTGCCCCCTCCCCCGTATATAAAGGAGGGGAGGAGGAGGCCGGCCGGTCACAAGGGGCGCACCAAGGGGGGAGGAATCCTACTCCGAGTAGGAGTAGGTTTCCCCCTTTTCTAGTCCAAGAAGGAGAAGAAGGGAAAGAGGAGAGAAGAGAAGGAAGGAGGGGGGCGCCCCCTTCCCCTTGTCCAATTCGGACTGGGCAAGGGGGGAGCCACCTCTGGCCAGCCCTCTCTCTTCTCCACTAAGGCCCATTGTGGCCCATTAATCCCCCGGGGGGTTCCGGTAACCTCCTAGTACTCCAGAAAATACCCGATACACCTCAGAACCATTACGGTGTCTAAATATAACCTTCCAATATATCAATCTTTATGTCTCAACCATTTCGAGACTCCTCGTCATGTCTGTCATCTCATCCGAGACTCTGAACAACCTTCGGTACATCAAATCACATAACTCATAATACATATCGTCATCGAATGTTAAGTGTGCGGACCCTACGGGTTCGAGAACTATGTAGACATGACCAAGACACATCTTTGGTCAATAACCAATAGTGGAACCTGGATGCTCATATTCGCTCCTACATATTCTACGAAGATCTTTATCGGTCAAACCGCATAACAACATATGTTGTTCCCTTTGTCATCGACATGTTACTTGCCCGAGATTCGATCGTCGGTATCATCATACCTAGTTCAATCTTGTTACCGGCAAGTCTCTTTACTCGTTCCGTAATGCATCATCCCGTGACTAACTCATTGGTCACATTGCTTGCAAGGCTCATAGTGATGTGCATTACCGAGAGGGCCTAGAGATACCTCTCCGATACACGGAGTGACAAATCCTAATCTCAATCTATGCCAACCCAACAAGTACCTTCAGAGACACCTGTAGAGCATCTTTATAATCACCCAGTTATGTTGTGATGTTTGATAGCACACAAGGTGTTCCTCCGGTATTCGGGAGTTGCATAATCTCATAGTCCGAGGAACATGTATAAGTCATGAAGAAAGCAATAGCAATAAACTAAACGATCATACTGCTAAGCTAATGGATGGGTCTTGTCCATCACATCATTCTCTAATGATGTGATCATGTTCATCAAATGACAACACATGTCTATGGCTTGGAAACTTAACCATCTCTGATTAACGAGCTAGTCAAGTAGAGGCATACTAGGGACACTTTGTTTGTCTATGTATTCACACATGTACTAAGTTTCCGGTTAATACAATTCTAGCATGAATAATGAACATTTATCATGATATAAGGAAATATAAATAACAACTTTATTATTGCCTCTAGGGCATATTTCCTTCAGTCTCCCACTTGCACTAGAGTCAATAATCTAGTTCACATCGTCATGCGATTTCACACCAATAGTTCACATCTTTATGTGATTAGTTCACTTCTTCATGTGACTAATACCCAAAGGGTTTACTAGAGTCAATAATCTAGTTCACATCGCTATGTGATTAACACCCAAAGAGTGATCATGTTTTGCTTGTGAGAGAAGTTTAGTCTACGGGTATGCAACATTCAGATCCGTATGTATTTCGCAAATTTCTATGTCTATAATACTTTGCATGGAGCTACTCTAGCTAATTGCCCCCACTTTCAATATGTATCTAGATCGAGACTTAGAGTCATCTAGATCGGTGTCAAAAGCTTGCATCGACGTAACTCTTTACGACAAACTCTTTTATCACCTCCATAACCGAGAAATATTTCCTTAGTCCTCTAAGGATAATTGTGACCGCTGTCCAGTGATCTACTCCTAGATTACTACTGTACTCCCTTGCCAAAATCATGCTAAGGTATACAATAGGTCTGGTACACAGTGTAGCATACTTTATATAACCTATGACTGAGGCATAGGGAATGACTTTTCATTCTCTTTCTATTTTCTGCCGTGGTCGGGTTTTGAGTCTTTACTCAACTTCACACCTTGCAACACAGGCAAGAACTTCTTCGTTGACTGTTCTATTTTGAACTACTTCAAAAACTTGTCAAGGTATGTACTCATTGAAAATTTTATCAAGCGTCTTGATCTATCTCTATAGATCTTGATGCCCGATATGTAAGCAGCTTCACCGAGGTCTTTCATTGAAAAACTCCTTTCAAACACCCCTTTATGCTTTCCAGAAAATTCTACATCATTTCTGATCAACAATATGTCATTCACATATACTTATCAGAAAGGCTGTAGTGCTCCCACTCACTTTCTTGTAAATACAGGCTTCACCAAAAGTCTGTATAAAACCATATGCTTTGATCACACTATCAAAGCGTATATTCCAACTCTAAGATGCTTGCACCAGTCCATAGATGGATCGCTGGAGCTTGCACACTTTGTTAGCACCTTTAGGATTGACAAAACCTTCTTGTTGCATCATATACAACTCTTCTTTAAGAAGTACATTAAGGAATGTAGTTTTGACATCCATTTGCCAGATTTCATAAAATGTGGCAATTGCTAACATGATTCGGAGAGACTTAAGCATCGCTACGAGTGAGAAAATCTTATCGTAGTCAACACCTTGAACTTGTCGAAAACTTTTTTTGACAATTCGAGCTTTGTAGATAGTAACACTACTATCAGCGTCCATCTTCCTCTTGAAGATCCATTTATTCTAAATGGCTCACAGTTCAACGGGCAAGTCAATCAAAGTCCATACTTTGTTCTCATACATGGATCCCATCTCAGATTTCATGGCCTTAAGCCATTTCGCGGAATCTGGGCTCATCATCGCTTCCCCATAGTTTGTAGGTTCGTCATGGTCTAGTAACATGACTTCCAGAACAGGATTACCGTAGCATACTGGTGCGGAACATACTCTTTTGACCTACGAGGTTCGGTAGTAACTTGATCTGAAGTTTCATGATCATTATCATTAACTTCCTCACTAATTGGTGTAGGCATCACTCGAACTGATTTCCGTGATGAGCTACTTTCCAATTCGAGAGAAGGTACAGTTACCTCATCAAGTTCTAATTTCCTCCCACTCACTTCTTTTGAGAGAAACTCCTTCTCTGGAAAGGATCCACTCTTTGCAACAAAGATCTTGCCTTCGGATCTGTTATAGAAGGTGTACCCAACAGTTTCTTTTGGGTATCCTATGAAGACGCACTTCTCCGATTTGGGTTTGAGCTTATCAAGCTGAAACTTTTTCACATAAGCATCGCAACCCCAAACTTTAAGAAACGACAGCTTAGGTTTCTTGCTAAACCACAGTTCATATGGTGTTGTCTCAACGGATTTTTAGATGGTGTCCTATTTGACGTGAATGCAGTTGTCTCTAATGCATAACCCCAAAACGATAGTGGTAAATCGTAAGAGACATCATAGATCGCACCATATCTAATAAAGTACAGTTATGACGTTCGGACACACCATTACTCCGTGGTGTTCCAGGTGGCATGAGTTGTGAAACTTATTCCACATTGTTTTTAAATGAAGCCCAAACTCGTAACTCAAATTTCTGCCTCTGTGATCAGATCGTAGAAACTTTATTTTCTTGTTACGATGATTCTTAACTCTAAATTTCTTTGAACTTTTCAAATGTTTTAGACTTGTGTTTCATTAAGTAGATATACCCATATCTGCTTAAATCATCTATGAAGGTCAGAAAATAATGATACTCGCCACGAGCCTCAACACTCATCGAACCGCATACATCAGTATGTATTATTTCCAATAAGTCAATGGTTCACTCCATTGTTCCGGAGAATGGAGTCTTAGTCATCTTGCCCATGAGGCATAGTTCGCAAGCATCAAGTGATTCCAAAAGTCCATCTGCATGGAGTTTCTTCATGCACTTTACATCAATATGACCTAAACGGTAGTGCCACTAGTATGTTGCACTATCATTATCAACTTTGCATCTTATGGCATCAATATTATGAATATGTGTATTAATACGATCGAGATTCAATAAACCATTCACCTTGGGTGTATGATCATAGAAGGTTTTATTCATGTAAACAGAATAACAATTATTCTTTGACTTAAATGAATAACCGTATTGTAATAAACACGATCCAATCATATTATGCTCAACGCAAACACCAAATAACATTTATTTTAGGTTCAACACTAATCCCGAAGGTAAAGCGAGTGTGCGATGGTGATCCTATCAACCTTGGAATTACTTCCAACACACATCGTCACCTCGCCCTCAACTAGTCTCTGTTCATTTTGTAACTCCTGTTTCAAGTTACTAATCATAGCAACTGAACCAGTATCAAATACACAGGGGCTACTGTGAACACTAGTAAAGTACACATCAATAACATGTATATCATATATATACTTTTGTTCACTTTTCCATCCTTCTTATCCGCCAAGTATTTGGGGCAGTTCCGCTTCGAGTGACCATTTTCTTTGTAGTAGAAGCACTCAGTTTCAGGCTTGGGTCTAGCTTTGGGCTTCTTCATGGGAGTGGCAACTTGCTTGCCATTCTTATTGAAGTTCCCTTTCTTTCCCTTGCCCTTTTACTTGAAACTAGTGGTCTTGTCAACCATCAACACTTGATGCTTTTCATGATTTCTACCTTCGCCGATTTCAGCATCGCGAAGAGCTCAGGAATCATTTTCGGCATCCCTTGCATATTATAGTTCATCACGAAGTTCTAGTAACTTGGTGATAGTGAATAGAGAACTCTATGAATCACTATCTTATCTGGAAGATTAACTCCCACTTGATTCAAGCAATTGTAGTACCCAGACAATCTGAGCACATGCTCACTGGTTGAGCTATTCTCCTCCATCTTGTAGGAAAAGTACTGTCAGAGGTCTCATACCTCTCGACACGGGCATGAGTCTGAAATACTAATTTCAACTCTTGGAACATCTTCTATGCTTCGTGGCATTCAAAACGTTTTTGAAGTCCCGGTTCTAAGCCATAAAGCATGGTGCACTAAACTATCAAGTAGTCATCATACCGAGCTTGCCAAACGTTCATAACGTCTGCCTCTGCTCCTGCAATAGGCCCATCACCTAGCGGTGCATCAAGGACATAATTTTTCTGTGCAGCAATGAGGATAATCCTCAGATCACTAAGCTAGCCCGCATCATTGCTACTAACATCTTTCAACATAGTTTTCTCTAGGAACATATCATAAATAAAATGGGGAAGCTATACGCGAGCAATTGATCTACAACATAGATATGCAAATACTATCAGGACTAAGTTCATGATAAATATAAGTTCAATTAATCATATTACTTAAGAACTGCCACTTAGATAGACATCCCTCTAATCATCTAAGTGATCACGTGATCCATATCAACTAAACCATGTCCGATCATCACGTGAGATGGAGTAGTTTTCAATGGTGAACATCACTATGTTGATCATATCTACTATATGATTCACGCTCGACCTTTCGGTCTCAGTGTTCCGACGCCATATCTTCATATGCTAGGCTCGTCAAGTTTAACCCGAGCATTCTACGTGTGCAAAACTGGCTTGCACCCGTTGTATGCGAACATAGAGCTTATCACACCCGTCACCACATGTCTCGGCACGACAAACGGTAGCAATGGTGCATACTCACGGAGAACACTTATACCTTGAAATTTAGTGAGAGATCATCTTATAATGCTACCGCCGAACTAAGCAAAATAAGATGCATAAAGGATAAACATCACATGCAATCAATATAAGTGATATGATATGGCCATCATCATCTTGTTCCTTTGATCTCCATCTCCAAAGCACCGTCATGATCACCATCGTCACCGGCTTGACACCTTTATCTCTATCGAAGCATCATTGTCGTCTCGTCAACTATTGCTTCTACGACTATCGCTACCGCTTAGTTATAAAGTAAAGCAATTACATGGCGATTGCATTTCATAGAATAAAGCGACAACCATATGGCTCCTGCTTGTTGCCGATAACTGTTACAAAACATCATCATATCATACAACAATTTATATATCATCACCTCTTGACCATATCACATCACAGCAAGGCCTGCAAAAACAAGTTAGATGTCCTCTACTTTGTAGTTGCAAGTTTTACGCGGCTGCTATGGGCTTCTAGCAAGAACCGTTCTTACCTACGCATCAAAAACACAACGATTTTTCGTCAACTGTGTTGTTTTAACCTTCAACAAGGACCGGGCGTAGTCACACTCGATTCAACTAAAGTTGGAGAAACAGACACCCACTAGCCACCTGTGTACGAAGCACATCGGTAGAACTAGTCTCATGAACGCGTTCATGTAATGTTGGTCCGGGCCGGTTCATCCAACAATACCGCCGAATCAAAGTATGACATGCTGGTAAGCAGTATGACTATTATCGCCCACAACTCTTTGTGTTCTACTCGTGCATATAACATCTACGCATAGACCTGGCTCTGATACCACTGTTGGGGAACACAGTATTTCAAAAAAGTTCCTACGATCACGCAAGATCTATATAGGAGATGCATAGCAACAACAGGGGAGAGTGTGTCTACGTACCCTCGTAGCCCTAAAGTGGAAGCGTTAATTAACGCGGTTGATGTAGTCGAATGTTTTCGCGATCCAACTGATCAAGTACCGAACGCACGACACCTCCGCAATCTGCACACGTTCAGCTCAGTGACGTCCCTCGTACTCTTGATCCAGCTGAGGCCGAGGGTGAGTTCCGTCAGCACGACGGTGTGTTGAAGTTAATGAAGAAGTTACCGATGCAGGGCTTCGCCTAAGCACTACGACAATATGACCGAGGTGGAAAACTGTGGAGGGGGGCACCGCACACGGCTAAAAATCAACTTGTGTGTCTATGGGGTGCCCCCTCCCCCGTATATAAAGGAGGGGAGGAGGAGGTCGTCCGGTCACAAGGGGTGCGCCAAGGGGGGGGAATCCTACTCCTAGTAGGAGTAGGTTTCCCCTTTTCCTAGTCCAAGAAGGAGAAGAAGGGAAAGAGGAGAGAAGAGAAGGAAGGAGGGGGGGTGCCCCCTTCCCCTTGTCCAATTCGGACTAGGCAAGGGGGGCGCGCGCCACCTCTGGCCGGCCCTCTCTCTTCTCCACTAAGGCCCATTGTGGCCCATTAATCCCCCGGGGGGTTCCGGTAACCTCCCGATACTCTAGAAAAATACCCGATACACTTCGGAATCATTCCGGTGTCTGAATATAACCTTACAATATATCAATCTTTATGTCTCGAACATTTCGAGAATCCTCGTCATGTCCGTGATCTCATCCGGGACTCCGAACTACCTTCGGTACATCAAATCACATAACTCATAATACATATCATCATCGAACGTTAAGCGTGCAGACCCTACGGGTTCAAGAACTATGTAGACATGGCCGAGACACATCTCTTGTCAATAACCAATAGCGGAACCTGGATGCTCATATTGGCTCCTACATATTCTACAAAGATCTTTATCAGTCAAACCGCATAACAACATACGTTGTTCCCTTTGTCATCGGTATGTTACTTTCCCGAGATTCGATCGTCGGTATCATCATACCTAGTTCAATCTCATTACCGGAAAGTCTCTTTACTCATTCCGTAATGCATCATCCTGTGACTAACTCATTGGTCACATTTCTTGCAAGGCTCATATTGATATGCATTACCGAGAGGGCCTAGAGATACCTCTCCGATACACGGAGTGACAAATCCTAATCTCGATCTATGCCAACTCAACAAACACCATCAGAGACACCTGTAGAGCATCTTTATAATCACCCAGTTACATTGTGACATTTGATAACACACAAGGTGTTCCTCCGGTATTCGGGATTTGCATAATCTCATAGTTTGAGGAACATGTATAAGTCATGAAGAAAGCAATAGCAATAAACTACACGATCATAGTGCTAAGCTAATGGATGGGTCCATCACATCATTCTCTAATGATGTGATTCCGTTCATCAAATGAAGACACAAGTATATGGCTAGGAAACTTAACCATCTTTGATTAACGAGCTAGTCAAGTAGAGGCATACTAGGGACACTTTGTTTGTCTATGTATTCACACATGTAGTAAGTTTCCGGTTAATACAATTCTAGCATGAATAATAAACATTTGTCATGATATAAGGAAATATAAATAATAACTTTATTATTGCCTCTAAGGCATATTTCCTTCAACTTCTCCCTTTAGCTTATTAACCGAACAATGCGGAACATAAGAGGGCGAACACAAGCGCCGGGCAACCCAACTATTGACCAAAGACATAATTTAGAAACAATTCATATAGTGCAATATCCGCGACATCAAGCACATGGGATAAAAATAGTGCTGGACTTATGCTTAAGGTAAGTTTTACGGCCGAGCCCTCGGTCTCATAGCCAGCTGCATCTTAAAAAAAGGTATGTACCGAAGTAGTTTGTTTCGGCATGATAAAGTGGAAAAAGGTATGCAACGTAAATGACTGCAATGGGATCTTGAAAAAATGGTCTTTATTTCCGATGAACTAGTTACGTCCAACCGTACAATTCAAACTGCCGAAGCTACTGTTAGAGATACTTCACAAATCTATTTGATAGAGGAATGGTTTACGCGGGGCCTGCTTGAGTGGTTTTACGTCCCTACTGCACCCTGCTGCACATCTGCACCTTTGCTCTTTGGGAGGGTTCTATAGACAAGAAGGATAGAGATCGACGAGTGGGCCCTTGAGAGACGGTCTTGAAAACTCGCCGTGGTAAATCAGCTTTACGCTAGTTAGGTCCTAGATGGAACCTGTTAATGGTCCAAATACATGTTTGGCCATAGCTCGGTCGAGCAGGGTTCTTGGCCCGTGAATCGTTTTGTGCCCATAGCTACCCATGGTATTTTAAGCGCAAAATTGTGCACATGAGGTACGTATCTCGCGGTTGGAAAGGCCATGTTGTTTGGAGCGTATTCCTATTTCACGAGAGCATGGGAAGGCTCAAAAAGCGACCGTAGCTCGGGCACGTTTGTGCGCATCAAGCGTCTTAGGGTGGGACTGGGTTTTTGATGCCCCCTTACCACCCACGATTTCGGCTGCCAGGAACGCGGTGTGCTCCTTAGTTCGGAGCAAGTGCTCAGTGTTGTCGTTGACGGTAATGACGCCCTTAGGTCCAGGCATCTTGGGGTCCAGATATGCGTAGTGGCGGACGGTGTTAAATCGTACGAACTCTGTATGGGCGAGGAGTGTGATAACCGCTGCGAAAAGGGATGATAACCCACAAGTATAGGGGATCGCAACATTTTTCGAGGGCAGAGTATTCAACTCGAATTTATTGATTTGACACAAGGGGAGCCAAAGAATATTCTCAAGCACTAACAGTTGATTTGTCAATTAAACCACACCTGACACAATTTCACATGTATGATGGCTAACTAAACAATAGAATGACATACTTCAAAATATGATGACTATGTAAACAGGATGACATGATATAACTATACGATGTGTCTATTAAAGTGGTTGGCATGCCATAAATCACAAACATGCCGTCGATGGAAACATGATGGCATGATATAATTCACGGATAGAATGACATAATTTAAATATGATGACTATGTAAACAGGATGAGATGATATAACTATATTATGTCTTTAGAAAATGGGTTGGCATGCCATAATTCAGATACATGCTGTCTATGTAAACATCATGGCATGACATAATTCAAATATATGATTTATATACTAAGGAAGTGAGCAGAGGGCAATCGCATATATGATGTGTCAACTAAGGAGATGGCATTCAATATTGTGTATATGATGTAAAAACTAAGCATTGCAATACAACATATGCATTATATGAGTAATATAACCCTGCCAAGTTTGAGCATACACCTCAGGGGGATAATAGGACTGGTCATCTGCCTCTGAATCCTCCTCTGAAGAGCTATCTGTAACCAGCAAGATATCTGCTTCAGCAGGTAGCATTGTCTGCTCTGAAGACCTTGTTTTCACTCCAGATTTCTTCCATCACCATATTCAAATGGCTGATGCACAGGAAGAGTAGATTGAATATCTAAACATTGTGCTCGACCAGTAACAAAAATAATGAGACATAAGTCACAACAAGAGACTAAGACATCACAACAGATTACAAACGAACGCCATAAGATTAGTAGAATGTTTATATACAATATAACGTGAGCAGTTCACTACAAACTAGCTTCAATGTAAGACAAATAACCTTAGTAACATTTCCCATTACTTAATGCGTCTCTCTACCACTCCAATATAACATGCATAACTCACATATCTAATTCGATCTGGGGTCCTATCGGAAACTAGTATCAACAAACTAATGCCTGCACTGCATTAAATCACATATATGTAATTAGCACTAAAAACAAGTGGCCTTCAACACGAGAGTAGTCTAAACGAAAGGCACAACAGAACAAAACTATACACACCTAAAACGTCCGAAATTACGCACATAAATCGTCGCTCATAAAAACCTATCTGCCAATACACCACTGAAGCATCACTGGTCGAATATGACCGTATTGATCTTTCAGTCCTCCTCCTGCTCTGATGTTAACAATCGCTATTAACAACAAATCCCAGCAACTAACATTACTCTTCACATATATATGATCTCAAAATACTGACTATACTTCTCATGTAAAAGACCTCCTTCTATGTCTCCAAACTACATACTTATTACTCCATGCACCAGACCGGTGCGAATGGCCTTGATATACGACATCATACAGAGAAATAGCTAAATAGTCATTAGCACCATATACAATCGCTATAACAATATATATATAGACAACATCTAAATCAAACTAACACTAACATAATGGCATACATAAATTCATATAACAACATGATAATCAAAAGTCTCAAGACTTACCCATACACATTATCTACCCCTGGTCCAGCAAAAGCCTATTACCAGATATTGATCATTTCCTCGACAACCGCTTGCGTGACATGTCACAGTAAAATTATAGCTAGATAAGAAGAGAGAAACAATTTCTTCTAGATCTTGGCATCATACACACAAAGTCTAAACTAATAAGATAATCTAATGATACAGTACAAGCAAGCCACCTAATCATATATTCCCAAACATATGCAACGCAATTGCCCCCTTCTCTCGAAGCCTAAGAACGCTACCTCCTGCAGATCACATACGTGCGCGTTAGATGCTGCTTAGCATAAATACCCCTAAACATTATTTCCTCTTCCTCAGGAGATCCGCTATCACTGATTAGTATCGATGTGATGACATACTCATGCTGAATCTCCTCATCTCTACTGATCTTTCTTCTTCTACATAGACGAAGCATGAATCAAAATTTTATAATATGACTCCGCAAAGCTCGATTTCGGCCTTTTCTCATGATGAGCTCTCTATTTTGGCCCATGTGGTATAGAAAGCAGTTCCCTCCCCATCCTCTCTCCCATGTGTGGTTACGAGGTGCTCGCAGATTCTCCCCGCAGCATAGCCATGACAGATTAACTCTTATTCTCCTGTAAGTCTCATCATTCTCAAATTCCTAAAAGTAATCACAAAATAAATTCTTCGTGAGATATACCTCAAAAATCCCCATATAAGCTATGCAGCATGTCTAGCACTAAATAAGTTAAAACTCCATCGCAGACCAAGGCCCATTATTACTGCTTTGTTTGACAACAACACTAAAGTGCATAGATAGCACAACCCCGGAGCAGCTAGTCCACGAAGATTTAGACTACCATTCGAAACTCGATTTCGTCACACGCAATATGGTCTACCCCACGAACTCTTTAAGAACAAAATTCAAGCTTGAGCATTATACCTAGGTAGCTATGCAAATAAGTAAGGAACACCCCATATAATACTCTGCAGCCATTCCCCCCAAAGTCGCACGTCATAAAACCATTACATGTGAGTCCGACCCGAAAACAAAGCGTATCGTCTTCGATGCACAGGAACCCGTCTACGCTCACAGATTCATAAACTAACCAGATATAGCATGTTAGCAATACTCTAACATTGATTGTCTCTTGGAGAACTCCTGGCAAACCGCCAGAGAGCATCAAACTGAGCTTTGCGAGACAACAGAAACAATCTTAATGGAGAAGAGTAAACCCCTACTCTACGAATAAACCCCTTATCGCCGATTGGTGAACCTTCACTGATAGCGAGATGGTCAATAATCAACAGCGCCGTAACTAGCGAAGCACGACAACCACACAGGTATTCTATGTAACACTAAGATAAATCATTCACAGAGTAATGATAGTAACGAACACCTTTCTCATTGAAAAATATCATACAACATACCAATTGACAAGTGATAGAAATAGACCAGAATATGTAGATATATACAACCTCCTGCTGAAACAAGAATCTTAAAATACATCTACGTCCTTCATACCACATCTTCGTTTGATCAACAGACGAGCGAAACAGTAATACAGTACACCAACTCTCAACTAAAAAGAGCTATTGCAGAGTGACATGTACAAAGAACATCTGAATCACCACTAATAAGAGTAATGGAAAACGCATAATGCCTATGCATTCACACTATCCATCATTCGCCAATGCGGTAAACAGAATATAATGCAGTAAATGCAGAGAAACAAAATGAACGATCTGATACTTCTACCCACAGTGTTCTTATCAATAGAGCGATTTCTTTACAGGAGAGCACACTAAAGGAACAAATCCACATTTCCTTCAACATAAAATACTCCATATTCCAGATTCACCACATCAGTCAGATCTGAGAGGAAATATTTAGAATGATGCCTATATACTGGATTTCAGAAATAAGCTATTCCAATACTCAAATTGTTTACATCAATCGCTTCACACTCTTCAAACGTATCTCTAACCATAATATCTACATAAAGAGCCTCGCGCAAAGAATCATCCACTACAAATATCTCTTAACACGTTTTATGCTACCATACATACTTTACTATTTTATAACCCCCACTACGCTTCCTAGCCACTCACAAGCGTCCCGAGAATCCGCAGTCAAAACATATTTATATGACGTACCCTAGCTCAAACGCAGCCGCAACCATAATCAATGACATGACCATAACTACCAGGGAGGTCCATCACCGTGTTACTCTGATCGATCCCTAAACAAATCAGCATGCCCTCCTCAACTCAATACAATAACTAAAGCCACTAATAAGATCGATCTTATTATTTTTTGTTCAACAGTATATTAATTAGAGCATGGTACGTGGTCTCATCCGACGAATATATATAACAGTTTAAGATCACAACAACAGATTCTCTGCAACAATGTAACACCTCTTTATGATCAGCCATTTAGCTGACCTCACCCCCCGCTCTTGCTGGACTGTAGAAGATGACATCCGACCGAGCAATAACGAGCTTTCAAAAGTACACTCTAAGTATGATGACTATAGGGTCTATGTGAGATGGAGCTCGCGCACTAACAAAAATAGAATTATTGAAGGTGTAGAGTTTATCGCCCTACTACAAATGTATACTAGTGAACGCATCGTATTATTACCACCTATAGAAGGAACTGCTCCGTAAGACGACCCAGCTAATGACAAAAGAAACGTATAACGAACATTAACCTCTAATGATGAAAATTACCAATGTCATCTCAATACTAATAAGTATTAATACAATAGAACCGACTAAGGTCTAGATGTAAAATACAATCACGCACCCAACACTACAGTATTGCTGAACCGTAACTGCTTCGAAATCTGAATCTAAACGTTCAGAGAACTCTATCTTAGAAAACTTTCAAACTAGAGATTATAAACCGGGTATCAAAACTGAAATTTTTGCTGTCAAAAATACTGAACTGCAGCTAGCACAGTGAACAAACACTAATCACACATATCCACGACTTGCCATTCTGAATATATCACGTACAATTTTCAGACCGTCAAGCGGATACGAAATCAGAGGACTCGCAGTTACGATACTTCATACCTCCAACACCCATGTTAGCGCACGCAACCAAACATACGCCAAAACAGCAAGCCCCCCATGCGCCCCGACGCCTGGCTCCGTCCGCATACCTGCCAACATAACAAATTACCCCCACCACCAGTCCGACTCAGACACGACCGTCCGCCAAGCGCTATCCACCTCTAAACTCCCCACCTCCCCTCTAACAGAGACTTTTTATTATCCATCTTCCTACTATCCATACCCACCATCACAACCATTTAATAGCATGTGGCGAATTTTTTTTGCCCCCCACACGCCACGACGTAACCCCACCACTTCATAATAGCACAATAAGCCCTCTTCATGAAAAACCGACAGCAACCACCGCCCCCATCCAACCCAAGATAGATGGTACCTCTCCCCGCTGCGGCTGGTTCTTCCTTCACTCCGCGAGCCCCACCCCCTGAAAATCGACTGACCCAAAAGTCGATTCAGTCGACTGAAGTGTAGCCTAAATCAGCAGCATCGCAAGCAAGAGCAAGAGCGAGAGCAGCAGCGCGAGCAAGAGCAATAGCAAGAGCAGACCAGGTAGGGGACTGAGAGCAAGAGCACACCAGCAGCGCGAGCGAGAGCTAAAGCAGCAGCTCCTACTGATGTGGACGTCGCCACGAGCGACGCTGTGGAGGAAGTGGCTGGCGACACCGGCATGGATGGAGCCGCGCCGTGTCGGCTCGGGACCGAGCGCCGGCAGCACCGTGAGATCGAATCAAGAAGAAAATGCGGTGATTAGTGTACAACCTCTTTGGTGGCGCCGATTAGGCCGCGGCTTCATTCGAGGAAACGGTGATGATGATGCTCTTCCGATGGTGCAAGTGAAGACAGCGGTGTGGGAATGGAGGTGGCGCAAAATACGAGGGGAATGTCGGGGCAGCTCCTTGGAGGTGGAGGACGGGCTGGCTGAACCAGCGGGATGACCAGATCAACGACGGATCCTCATCCGGTACGGTGGATGAGGGACGTCGAGGTGTTGTCGTGGACAACATCGTCGGGGAAGAGGCTCCGGCTGGGTGGTGGACGGAGGAGGGTGTGGGGCTTCGTGGGTTTTGCCGGCCTCAGTGTACGAATGGGTGGGCAGATGGGATGGGAGTGGGGAACCATGGCTTAGGGACACGCTTGTCCGAAATGTGGGGTAAGATACGAAAGTACCCCCACCGATTTGAGGCGGTTCTTTCGGTTCAGGGGTATCACGGGCATTTCACGTGTCAGGATTTCACAGGAGGTGGGAGTTTTCGCGCGCGTTGTAATTTTGGAATAGCAAGGCACGGGTTGAGATTGAGGGAGTTGTCGGAGCACAGCGAGACAAAGATATATCTTAAATATTTCGGGCTAACAAGGCGCGGGTTGAAGAGGCGGGAGTTTCGCAGCACGATAGACAGAGACGCAAGCTTGAAATTTCGGCATAACAAGGCGCGACTTGAAATTTCGGGAGAACAAGCTTAACGTGTACCAAAAAAAGACAATTCAGACTAGTATGATATACTACGTACAATGTGTTTAACACGCACAACACACACACATACACCATTTAGACTAGTAAGGTACGCGTGCATTGCACGCATGAGATTTGGCAACCAAATTATGAATAAATACCACATTATATCATGTAAGCTTTGAGTCATATATGCATGATGTAGATGTTCGTTTAATTCTTATAGTTCATTTCATTCAAAATCATCTAGTTTTTATAAGAAAGCTAATCTATTTTAAGATTCATGGAATTGTGCGTTGTAAGGCATAAAGTAAAAACAAATAAATGTAGAAAAACTTTTGGGCAATTATGACACGGAAGATTCTAGAACAAAGACGAAGTTCTTGTGTTTTGAGGTTTGTGCATTATGCTTAAGTTCAACCATAGAGTCTTCTAGATTGTACATGTGGCAAAATCTGGTGGAATCTAGATGATATGCAACGGCCAGTAGTGCTCAAATTTGCCAGCTCTGCACCATCGGATTGGCCTCATCCAACGACCATCTTTCAAAGTTAAAGTTATCCGCACACTATATAAAAAATATATAATATAATATATATAGGGGTATAGATATAGATATGTGATGTGAAAGCCACCCATCATCTCCAATTAGAATAGTTTGTCCATGCACGGATGCAATGTGGCCAAATGATGTCTGCCATCGGTATCTCAAATTCAAACCAATTTGACCATGTTCAACGTGTATACATTGCAACATGCTCGTTTCCAAACCACACAGCGCAGATCTCCGTTATATTCATGCATGCATGGGTTTCAAACATCATGATCTCTTATTCAAATATTTGAATTCAACTTTACATTGATTATGACCTCACCTAGTCTTTTACACCCACACATTGGTCTTCTCTATGTAATTGTACCACTAACTTTCTCTCATGCATGCATGCACACACACTACCAGTCGGCATTATCCATCGCACACATGCAATCTTTTCTTCAGGTCGGTCTCCCATGAAGGCACACACACATCCCCCTCTCCATCATATCAGGCATTCTTTATCTCTGACGTGCATGTGCCACGATCGATGTTCCTCTATGTGTGTGTGTGTGTGTATAGCTAGGTCTTTCATAGTTTTTCACATAAACCGGTCAATCTATATATCTAGTGAGGTCTCACCCTCTTCCCCAAGTCCACATCGATCAATCTATACCTCTCTATATAGGATTACATATATAGCTAATACACCCACATTAATTATATATCCAACACCCCCCTCTCATCATCCATGCCTTCCGCTTCATCTCTCAGACGCGCGCACAATGGCCAAGCCAGGGGCAGCAAGGGCCCTACCCCCCCCCTAACATCACTATATATCAAGGCTAATATGAATGTGATCATTAGACAATTGCTGGTAAAAATGGTTTAAGTTGATGAATTCGCCCTCCTCGTAAAGGATTAGCAATGCTTGGCCCCCTAGCTCATGGGACATTTTTCATGGCTCCGCCACTGCGCGCAACAGCGCACGTTCTCGCCCCCTCTCTCTAAATATCGATCTCGCAGTTGTGCACTCCTTCATAGTCTCCCTCCACTCGGCCCCTCGCACCATCTTCTAGCCCCCCACCGGATTTTGCCACATGTACAATCTAGCAGACTCCATGGTTGAACTTAAGCATAATGCACAAATCTCAAAACAATAGTGGTTCTCCTTTGTTCTAGAATCTTCCGTATCGTAACTGCCCAAACTTTTTTTCTAGTTGAATTGCCATTCTTTGTTTGTACTTTATGCTTTACAACGCACAATTCCATGAATCATAAAATAGATTAAGGGCTTCTTTGATTCAAAGGATTCTCGAAGGAATTTTGGAGGATTCTAATCCTTAGGAATTTTTCCTATCTTGGTTGTTTGATTCGTAGGATTGTAAACCGTAGGAATTTTTCCATATGATTCATTTGCACTAGATTTCATAGGAAACATCCCATCCACTCAAACCTCTTTGAAAGAATTCTGCGTTTTTTCTATGCACAATCAAACACGCGTACCATCATGTAGGATTCGAGACGACATTCCACTCTAATCCCATGTTCTTCCTATTCCCACGTTTTGGAAATCCTATGAATCAAAGAGGCCCTAGGTTTTTTATAAAAACTAATTGATTTTGAATGAGATGAACTATAAGAATTAAACGAAGGTCTACATCAGGCATATATGACTCAGAGCTTACATGCTACAGTGTGGTATTTATTCGTAATTTGGTTGCAAAATTTGAGCATGCAATGCACGTGTACCTTACTAGTACTTTGAGTATGTGCAAAACACAATGGCACGCTACAAAGTGTCTCTCTTACAGTTCATGAAGCCACGTGGGCACGTGGCACATGTGGAGCCATTGTCACGACATCCTTGTGTGGATTGATCACAGTGACGTGCTGTTGGTTCCAGAAGAATGTACTCATCCTCCCTGAGCTGCACTGGAGGTACATGCACGAAGCGAAGATGTGCACGCACGCCACGCACGCACTCATTCCCTCGCACGCACACGTGGGTACACGGGCGAACGCAATTTTGTACCAAGATCCACCCCATGTGATAATTTGACGCGTGTAAAGTCCTTCACTTTATTGATGGTCAATTAATACAGCGCATGCAAATTGAGTGGACATGAGGGCGGAAGAAAGACATTACTACTCCACTGCGCGCATGCGAGTAGTTAAATCATGGGTTGCTAGTAGTACTTCCATTGGTCTCCTTCATATTTTGTGCCAATTTTTCACAGTAACATAATATTTACGCATCTGAGCAGTGCAGTCTACTTGAAATTTATGTTCCACTAAACTCATAGGGAGCCGTTTCGGGCCTCGAAACCTAAAACCATCAATTAATCTTTACCTTGTTCCCATCACATCTGAAAGTACCAGTGCTACAATTAAGTGCAAGCCTGCTCACACCTACCAGTACGTACCAAACCTGAACGTGTTCCCACTATGCAGGTTTTAGTACTAGTGCTAGTACTTAGGTTATAAAAGGGGGAACTACCTAACCGAAAATTACTCTACCTTCCTCCTCATAAGTCCTGCTTCTTAGTCCGTCCTTGCCATGGCTGGTGTGCAGAGCTCTAGGTCGAGAACTACTCGTAACAAGGGAGCGGCAACCAAGGCTGTGGAAAAAAGAGAGGGCTCGCCGCCACACAGAGACCTCGAAAGATCTCTCACGGGCAGGCGATGGCTCCCAGGAGCGCCCTAGACGCGGAGGCGAACATGCCGAGCTGGCGGCGCTGGAGTCGTTATCCCTCGACGACATGCCCGATCAACTCAATAAGCACCTCAATAAGCAGAAGGAGTTCATCCACGGCTTGGTGGAGCTGCTGAAGGAGAGCCTCGACGACTTGCCCGCTGAGCTCAATGAGCAGGGGGAGTTGACCGCCGGCTTAGTGATGCTGCTGAAGAAGAGCATTGCCTCGGAGAAGAAGGTGACCGGCAAAATCCTGCAACTTCAGGAGGACAACGCGAAGCTCTGCCATGAGCTCGACCTGCTGAAGGAGGAGAACGCCGGCTGTAAGAAGCTGCATGAGAATAGTAGTTCCTCGATGAAGATGTTGCTGGCCCTCATCATGGAACAGAAGGAGGAGTTGGCGAAGCTCCCCATCGAGCACCTGGCTGCTTTCAAGGTACGTAATGCGGCCGTGGAACAGATGATGAGGGCTCGTGTCGAGAAATCTTGCATCATGGACACAATGATGAAGATGGCGGAGGAGACCCGCAAGGAGATGGAGGTCGTGGAGGCGATGAACAAGCAGTTACGACTCTGCAGCCAGCAACCCTTCATTTAGTGAGAGCAGCGCCCCAGACTTGTGTGTGTGTGTTCCTTCTTTTTTGGGGGTGATAATCCTCCTTCTTCTTTTGCTCCTGTGTTTCTTATTTTGCTTCGGGTGTTTCGCCGCACGTGTCACCTTCTCTGCGAGGCATGAATAGAATAAATGCTAAAATGAGATGACTAGAAAATTAGATCATTCTTTATCGCCAATAGAACAATGCCTCTTGCTAGTAATATATAATAAGAGTAGAGAGTAGAGGATATGGCACTGGGCTACCATGTTTCGTGCTCCTCTATCGTACTCCAGTGGAAAACTTGAGTATACCGCACGGTTCTTTGCTCCTCCTCAGGTTGTCGGTACATTTATACGAGCAGTCAAATCACAAGGCCCCGCCTTCCAGCAGTAATGAGTCGTCAAATCACAAAGGCCCTCGCCTCTCGTGAAAAGGACCAAGCTAGACTACCCCGCCCTCTAGCCTTTTAAAAAATGTATGCATTTGTATAGTAGTAGTATCGATGGATTGCACCATGGAGCAAAGATAACAAGATGTAATTAAAGAAAAAAGGTGGTACATATAGAGAGCGCTCGTCGCCAAATTATGCATATACTATATGACACTACCCACTATGAAGGTACTAGTAACCTAGAATAGTAACTAGTCTATGCTACTCTCCACTATGACCAGCCAAAGTCGAGGCGCGGATACCAATGAGGGACTGGTTGTGTCTATACTTGGACAACTCACCCGACTGCATGCGCACCAGGTAGACGAAGCTCGTGTCGTGTTGGTGCCATGTGCGGCCCGCACATTCATCAGTCTTGCTATAAGTCGTAGTATATGCTATATAGGTCCGTCGGATCTTACATCAAGATCCGTGCAAAATTTTCTTTTCAGATTTTCTTTTTTCTCTCTTAAATCTCAGTCGAATGAGACATTTCCACACCATTAAACAGAGGCCTGGGCGCCATTAATGGAGACCTTGGGAGAGAGGTAGACGGCAGATGGAGGTCAAAGGGCTCGCACGCCTCCCGTACTCAAATAGCTACCCCGCACGGCGCCTCCTAGCTAATAAAAAAGGGGATGCGTGGCGGCACATAAATGGTAAATAGAATGTTGTAACGCCCTCGATGCGGCTATATCTCCCACGTGTCGAAGCACGACTTAGAGGCATAACCGCATTGAAAGCAATGTCACAAGTCAGGTAATCTTCACACAACCCATGTAATATATAAGGAAAAGAGATACATAGTTGGCTTACAATCGCCACTTCACACAATTACATGAATAAAGCATTACATCATCCAGATACAATCAAGGTCCGACTACGGAACCAAAATAAAAGAAGACTACCCCAAAAACTACACAGATCCCCGATCGACCCCAACTAGGCTCCACTACTGATCAACTAGAACGAAACTACATAAAGGTCAAGATCTTCATCAAGCTCCTCCTTGAGCTCGGTTGCGTCACCTGCACGGTATCATCGGCACCTGCAAGCTGGTTTTGGAAGTATCTGTGAGTCACAGGGACTCAGTAATCTCACACCCTCGCGATCAAGACTATTTAAGCTTATAGGGAGGGTAAAAGGCATGAGGTGGAGCTGCAGCAAGCGACTAGCATAAATGGTGGCTAACATACACAAATGAGAGTGAGAAGAGAAGGCAAAGCACGGTCGAACAAATATGATCAAGAAGTGATCCTAGAACAACCTACGTCAAGCATAACTCCAACATCGTGTTCACTTCCCCGGACCCCGCCGAGAAGAGACCATCACGGTAACACACGCGGTTGATGTATTTTAATTAAGGTCAACTTCAGGTTTTCTACAACCGGACATTAACAAATTCCCATCTTCCCATAACCGCGGGCACGGCTTTCAAAAGTTCAAATCCCTGCAGAGGTGTCCCAACTTAGCCCATCACAAGCTCTCACGGTCAACAAAGGATATTCCTTCTCCCAAGACATTCCGATTAGACTCGGCATCCAGGTTACAAGACATCCTCGACAATGGTAAAACAAGTCCAGCAACACCGCCCGAATGTGCCGACAAATCCTGATAGGAGCTGCACATATCTCGTTCTCAGGGCACACTCAGATAGGTCAAGCTACGAGTAAAACCAACCCTCAAGTTGCCCCGAGGTGGTCCCGCAGGCTGCCCATTTTGGACCAACACTCAGAGGAGCACTGGCCCGGGGGGTTAAATAAAGATGACCCTTGAGTCTCCAGAACCCAAGGGAAAAAAGTCTAGGTGGCGAATGGTAAAACCAATGTTGGGCATTGCTGGAGGAGTTTTATTCAAGGCGAACTGTCAAGGGGTTCCCATTATAACCCAACCGCGTAAGGAACGCAAAATCCGGGAACATAACACCAATATGACAGAAACTAGGGCGGCAAGAGTGGAACAAAACACCAGGCATAAGGTCGAGCCTTCCACCCTTTACCAAGTATATAGATGCATTAATTAAATAAGAGATACTATGATATCCCAACAAAATATCCATGTTCCAACAAGGAACGAACTCCAATCTTCACCTGCAACTAACAACGCTATAAGAGGGGCTGAGCAAAGCGGTAACATAGCCAAACAACGGTTTGCTAGGTCAAAGGTGGGTTAGAGGCTTGGTTCAACAATATGGGTGGCATGATAAGCAAGTGGTAGGTATTGCAGCATAGGCATAGCAAAAGAGCGAGCAACTAAGCAAGCAAAGATAGAAGTGATTTCGAGGGTATGGTCATTTTGCCTGAGATCCCGCAAGGAAGAAGAACGAGTTCATGAAGAAGATAAACGGACGTAGCCAACGGATCCTCACAAACACGACATTATCGGAACCAACCTGAAGAAGCAACACCGGAAAGAGGCAAACAACATAGTAAACAGGATACGAGCCGGATCTGGTTGGCCCATCAGTGCACAAGAGGGGCTGGGGGGGTCTCTCACCATGGGCCTCGACCCAGCTGGATGGAGCAGTGGCTGGCTGATGCGCTGGGCCTTGGCACCGAATGTGGCCCAGGCACGCAGGAGGCAGGCTGTCTGGAGCTGGGCTCGTCCTGCTCCTCGATCCCGCCTGGATCGAGCGAGGGGGTGCGGGGGCCGTGGTCAACACACAGGGCGCGCTCGAGACGAACAGGGGGCAGTCGAGGCAGGGACCGCGGGCGCAAGAACTTGGTGCTGCCGTGGATGCAGGCGAGGAGGACGACTCCGGCGGGGTCAGCAGGGCGAGGACGACGGCGACCGGACGCGGGAGCAGGCGAGGGGATCAGCTGGGTTCGGATCCGGTGGCCGGCGCCTTGTTGTGACGCAGAGGAAGCCCTGGACTTGGGTTTTCTAGTGATGCGGCGGCGACGGGGAGGCAGCAGCGGAGGGCAACGGGGTCCTGACGAGGACGGAGTTCTCCGGCGACGACGAACTGCAGAAGGCGGCCTTGATGCAGGAGAGAGGTGGAGGCGTGGATTCGGTGAGGCGGCGGAGTCCCTTCGGCGGCCATGGCGCCTGGCATGCTCCCTGTTGTAGCAGTACAGAGAGAAAGAGAGAGATGTGAGAGGAGGGAGTAGACGGCAGGGAAGGAGAAGAAGGGGCGCAGGAGGGGCCCGGGTTGGCCGGCCGATGATCCCAAGGTGGGAGGAGGCTGCAGGCTTCGGTGGTTGGCTGGGCAAGGGGATCGAGGGAGATCGGGCGAGGGGCTCCCGAGGAAGAGGACTTGGTGGAGAGTGCGGCGACAGGTGAAGGGACAAGCCTCCTAATTTCTAGGGTTGGACAATATATATACACCAGGTGGATTAGGTTAGGGGCTACCTCATCCCTACGATCGTAATCGGACGGTCGCGAATAAAATAGTTAGGGAGCCCAATTAACAAAATGGAGATGTTTTGCAGATGTTTGGGGATGATCTGGACAGAACGGTAGCGACAGCCCGGGTCGGGTCCAGGATAGCTTTTCGGACACGCGCGCGAGGGGGGTTGATGCACTGAGCAGAGAGGGTTTCGGACCGTGCGATCGCATCGGACAACTCCGGAAGCGAAGAGGGGAAAGAGGATGGACTAGGTGGGTTGTGGCGAGACTGCGAGGGGGAGAAGAGAGAGAGAGAGCCCGGCATCTATTTCCGGAGACCGAAAACGTCCAACGTTAGACCGGCTATACTGCCGCTATAATTTATCCGTTGGGGCATCAAACGATCTCCGAATGTGATGAAACTTGACAGGAGGTCTATATACACTATAATAAGACCGCACGCCAACTTTCATTCCATTCCGAGAACATTTTCTGGCCACTTATAAAATAATATTTCGGACATGCCGTGGGCGCGTGCAAGGGTGTCTGGACTCAGAACGGACAACGGAAGGAACGAGGAGACCGGGACAGATGCAAGTTTTGAAAACATGATGATGCTATGCACATGATGACATGATGAAATGCAACACGCAAGCAAATGACATGGCAACGACAGCGAATAACTCGAAGACACCTGGCACATCAGTCTCGGGGTGTTACAACACTCCACCACTACGAGAGGATCTCGTCCCGAGATCTAGAATGGCACCGGAGGGAAAATGGAGGAGGAAGAGGAAGAGAGGAGGTAAAACTAAGTTGGTCCTTTGACAAAAGAGTGAAACCAAAGAACCTTGAAAAGGTTAAGCCATCTCGATAAAAGAATACAATGGAGATGAACGAAGTTGAAAGCACTCCGTTAGGAAAGAGGAACAAGGAACAACAAATTCGGGCAGCACTCCGATTGAAAAGTGATACAAGACTTGATAAGACGAAAAGAAGTTAAGGAAAGGGCACAACACTCTGGTAAAAACAAGATAGAGAGGGAAAAGAATGGTATAATTTGGGCAGCACTTTGATTGAAAATGGAAGGAACTGAACATGATCTTGACAAACAAGATGATGGGTTGAAGAGAGCAACATCACAATGCCTCCGGAACAAAAGTAAGAATGGAATCAAAAGAACGGAGGAGAAAACAACATCTTCTACCTCAAAAGAGCTTGAAAAGCATCTTTAGGAGAATAGTCAAACGGAGTTGTTGGAACACCAACAACGAAAAGATAAGCTTGTAGTGGGCTTATGGAGAACATCTCAACTATGAGGTGAAATTCTGCCACTAACGGAAAATCAATAGATTGGACTGATATGAACAAGGAGATGAGAAGCTTATTTCACCGGAAGGATAAATGAAGAACTTGGTTCATATATAAGCACCATAAAAGTACAATCCTTAGGGAAAGCTTCAGGTGAAATATAACCCAAGAATACTTAAATGAAGAGATTGATGGATTTAAGATATCTCATGCTTAACAACCTGTGAATCATGAAACATGAACCCCAATTATCAAGAATGACATAGTACCCCCTCCAATGATACGGAAGAAAGAATTGCACTCCGGATTGCAAGATGAAGAATGCATGAGCTCCTCTGAAAAGAATCTGGATGAACACTTCGAGAAAGAATTCACTCCTTGATGAACCACCATGTAGGACCTTTATGAAGAACTCCGGTAACAAAAGGATGATCAAATGAAAGAAAAAAGAAGTTGAAAACATAAAGTGAAACCTTGTAATGATTTAAGATGGACTTCGTGATGAGATAAAGTGGAAAACTGGAACTCTGGAAAAGAAAGAAGGACAAATGAGATCAAGAATTTGATGAACCTCCGGAATAAGGAATTTAGTTCACTCGATGAAACAAGAATAAGAATTACATTATGCTTATCCTTCACCAATTAAGTTGATGACAATCAACGGATTTGGCATATTACTTATTCTCATAGAAAATATTAAGAGAGATATAACATAAACTTGAGAATGTCTTCAACGAACCACCGGAAGGATTGAAAAGAACAAAAGAATTGATATGATAAGCGAAGGAAGAGAATCCTGAATGAAACACCGTTAGAATTAAAATGGACGAAGAAAAAATAAAGGAACACCGGGAAGAATTTGACAATAAATGAAGATACTTCAGGGGAATTTAGATAAAAGAGAACGAAGAGATCACTAACTGATTAGAGAATATTGAATGATGCACCGGTAAGATTAAAGAATGATAGCTGAAAGCTGCGAATGAATAAACCTGAATTGATGGACTCCGGATAATCAAACTGAGAAGACTCTTGAAATACTCCGGATGGATGAAAAGAATTCTCACAATTGAAAATAATTATGAGAGGATGGCAACAAGCTAGCACCATGAATCTTGAAGAGAATGGAGCAAGATTAAGGAGAAACTCTTCTTCGGTCTTCAAAATCTGAGAATGACGATGAGAAACACCACCAAATTGTTGAGATACTCCGGGATGAAAAATGGAAAGGTTGAGCCAACGATGAAAGAATTTGAAAGATCTTGGAGAAAAGGCATTTGACTGATGATAACTCATTCTTACGTCAAGCTTTAGAAGATTTGAGAATATCTCCGGGAGAATAAGAAGAGTCAGGTAAGATCCTGGAAAAAGACCTGTGGGTTAGGGCCCACTCAAAAGAAACACCGTTGAACGATTACTTGAAAAGAGAGATTGCACCGGTTGAATTAAATGGCTTGAATAAGATAACAACCTTGAAAGAGCATGAACGAATGCAGAGTGGAAACACAAATCTTCGAGATATCTTGAGCACTCCGGAACAAATGAATAGCGAAGAGTGGATGATTATGAGGTGCACCGGCATGATAAAACTTCTGAAACAAGGAAAGGATATGATCAACACCAAAAGCTTGAATTGAATCCACCGGAGAAGAAAAGAATGGAGAATGATGAACTTGAAGCTCCGTTAGGATCTTCATGAGAATCACCGGATAAGAATATTGACGGAAAAAAAGGATGGAGAGACTTCACAAGAATAAAAGGATACTTGATTAAGACATCGGATTCCTTGAAGAAAAAGGGTGGGTGGGAGGGAAAAACAAAGGTAACTTGGAACGGATGAAGCAAACACGATGAGAAGACTTGGAGTTGATCTTGCGGATGAGACAAATGATAGGAACAACTTGAAGAGAATCGCACCGGTTGACAAGGATTGACATGACAAACTCGATGATCGAGAAGGATTAGTATTCACATAGGAACATGAGAACACCATTTGGGGAAGGTATGGAATCAAACTTGACATTGAAGCAACTTGAATACCACAACTCAAACAAAACAATGGATTGGCTTGCGAAATAAGCCGGAACAAACATATGATAGAGATTTTGTCCAAAGTTTTCGTGGTGCGGCCTACACGGGCTCGATTGTACAGCACCATCATGTACAAGGTAGTGCACATGACATACGAAGCGTCCCCGAGTCGGCATAGCCAAGGACTCTTTAAGACACAACGAGACCACTGTAAAACCAACCGTGGATAGGCGGACCACTAGACGTCGAACCCCAATTTCATATCATATATCAGTCAGAAAGAAATCCTAAGAGCTACTAGAATTCCCACTTATAAACTCCCGAAATTTTCCGGTTATGCAATCAGGTGTTGGGGATACAGGGGAAGCATAATATCTCACCCAAAACTAGCAAATCCTACATCCAGCTGTATCCATCCTTCAACACATAACAAAGAAACCTTCGGAAATCATTTACCTCACCCTTCGAAAAGCATCCGTTATATGAGTTATGGCAATACTCCCAAACTCCCGCCCCAGTACTGGGTGGCGTTGAGGTTATCTCACCAACAACTGCATAAAAGAGATTTTCGATGTCGGCGAAACTAAACTCGGGTATTCCAGAACTGCAACGATAAAATTGTGACGACAACACCTTGGAGCTCAACTCCCCGGGACACTGCCACAACCCCTAAATTTCAGAAGGCACCAAGAACAATGTTCTCGTCACAAAACCATCGGAACGATTCCAAGAAACCCGTGTGATCCTAAAAAAATTAGTGAAATTTGAGAAGAGAAGAGTCAAAACTCTACGTCGGGATGCCTCACTAGAGTGACGAAGGGACTGGGGAGTAAAAAGAATTCCTAACTCTCCGATATATAATTCCTAAATGACTCAAAACATTTTTTTAGACTCAAAAACGCCAACGATTCGATCAAGCAGGGGGCTCCTAAGGTCGGGGAAGGCTCTGATACCAACTTGTAACGCCCTCGATGTGGCTATATCTCCCACGTGTCGAAGCACGACTTAGAGGCATAACCGCATTGAAAGCAATGTCGCAAGTCAGGTAATCTTCACACAACCCATGTAATATATAATGGAAAGAGATACATAGTTGGCTTACAATCGCCACTTCACACAATTACATGAATAAAGCATTACATCATCCAGATACAATCAAGGTCCAACTACGGAACCAAAATAAAAGAAGACTACCCCAAAAACTACACAGATCCCCGATCGACCCCAACTGGGCTCCACTACTGATCAACTAGAACGAAACAACATAAAGGTCAAGATCTTCATCGAGCTCCTCCTTGAGCTCGGTTGCGTCACCTGCACGGTATCATCGACACCTACAAGTTGGTTTTGGAAGTATCTGTGAGTCACAGGGACTCGGCAATCTCACACCCTCGTGATCAAGACTATTTAAGCTTATAGGAAGGGTAAAAGGCATGAGGTGGAGCTGCAGCAAGCGACTAGCATAAATGCTGGCTAACATACGCAAATGAGAGCGAGAAGAGAAGGCAAAGCACGGTCGAACAACTATGATCAAGAAGTGATCCTAGAACAACCTACGTCAAGCATAACTCCAACACCGTGTTCACTTCCCCGGACCCCGCTGAGAAGAGACCATCACGGTAACACACGTGGTTGATGTATTTTAATTAAGGTCAACTTCAGGTTTTCTACAACCAGACATTAACAAATTCCCATCTGCCCATAACCACGGGCACGGCTTTCGAAAGTTCAAATCCCTGCAGGGGTGTCCCAACTTAGCCCATCACAAGCTCTCATGGTCAACAAAGGATATTCCTTCTCCCAAGACATTCCGATCAGACTCAGCATCCAGGTTACAAGACATCCTCGACAATGGTAAAACAAGTCCAGAAACACCGCCCGAATGTGCCGACAAATCCTGATAGGAGCTGCACATATCTCGTTCTCAGGGCACACTCAGATAGGTCAAGCTACGAGTAAAACCAACCCTCGAGTTGCCCCGAGGTGGCCCCGCAGGCTGCCCATTTCGGACCAACACTCAGAGGATCACTGGCGGGGGGGTTAAATAAAGATGACCCTTGAGGTTGCAGAACCCAAGGGAAAAAAGGCTAGGTGGCGAATAGTAAAACCAATGTTGGGCATTGCTGGAGGAGTTTTATTCAAGGCGAACTGTCAAGGGGTTCCCATTATAACCCAACCGCGTAAGGAACGCAAAATCCGGGAACATAACACTAATATGACAGAAACTAGGGCGGCAAGAGTGGAACAAAACACCAGGCATAAGGCCGAGCCTTCCACCCTTTACCAAGTATATAGATGCATTAATTAAATAAGATATATTGTGATATCCCAACAAAATATCCATGTTCCAACAAGGAACGAACTCCAATCTTCACCTGCAACTAACAACGGTATAAGAGGGGCTGAGCAAAGCGGTAACATAGCCAAACAACGGTTTGCTAGGTCAAAGGTGGGTTAGAGGCTTGGTTCAACAATATGGGTGGAATGATAAGAAAGTGGTAGGTATCGCAGCATAGGCATAGAAAAAGAGCGAGCAACTAAGCAAGCAAAGATAGAAGTGATTTCGAGGGTAGGGTCATCTTGCCTGAGATCCCGCAAGGAAGAAGAACGAGTCCATGAAGAAGATAAACGGACGTAGCCAACGGATCCTCATAAACACAATGTTATCGGAACCAACCCGAAGAAGCAACACCGGAAAGAGGCAAACAACATAGTAAACAACCATCACAAAATCATGGCATGATGCACATCCAAGTATGATGCATGTCCGGTTTAATGAGGCATGGCATGGCAATATGCACAAGCAATCCTACAAATTAAGTGGAGCTCAATATGTTGCATATTAAAGAAAACACCACATGACTTATTTAGTTCTCTCTCGTTTATGAACTCAACAATATTAAATGTTGTTAGCATGGCAAGAGGTGAATCATAAATAAACTATCTACCTAGGCAAGTTTAAATGAGGCCGAAAATAACAAACGACAATTCCGGTAAATCCCCATATGCATATTTTAAGATTTGGTACTGTTCTGCCCTAAACCATATTTTATAGTTATTAACCATGCAAGATGATGCCACCATGTTAAACTAGGAAAAATTCTACCACATTTACATATAAAGTTTATTAAATATGGAGCCACGGTTAATTAGTTATGAATTAAAACATTTTAGCAAGTTATTTAAGCAAAATTTAACAAACAACATTTTAAACATAGATGAAAGTGGAAATTATTAATCTACGCAAAATTCTAAGCAAGTTTCATATATAACTTATTTTAAACCGATGCATGGTTTGTGAGATATTAAATGCATGAACATGAGGGTCTTTTCTGCAAAACTGACATTCTCTGGGAAAAATAGGAAAACGTTCTATGTAGAAAAAAATAGGATACGGGCCGGATCTGGTTGGCCCATTAGTGCACAGGAGGGGCTGGGGGGGTCTCTCACCATGGGCCTCGGCCCAGCTGGATGGAGCAGTGGCCGACTGGTGCGCTGGGCCTTGGCGCCGAATGTGGCCCAGGGACGCAGGAGGCAGGCTGTCTGGAGCTGGGCTCGTCCCGCTCCTCGATCCTGCCTGGATCGAGCGAGAGGGTGCGGGGGCCGCGGTCAACACGCAGGGCGCGCTCGAGACGAACAGGGGGCAGTCGAGGCAGGGGCCGCGGGCACAAGAACTTGGTGCTGCCATGGATGCAGGCGAGGAGGATGACTCCGGCGGGGTCAGCAGGGCGAGGACGATGGCGACCGGACGCGGGAGCGGGCGAGGGGATCAGCTGGGTTCGGATCCGGTGGTCGGCGCCTTGTTGTGAAGCAGAGGAAGCCATGGACTTGGTTTCTCTAGTGATGCGGCGGCGACGGGGAGGCAGCAGCGGAGGGCGACGGGGTCCTGACGAGGACGGAGTTCTCCAGCGACGACGAACTGCATAAGGCGGCCTTGATGCAGGAGAGAGGTGGAGGCGTGGATTCGGTGAGGCAGCGGAGTCCCTTCGGCGGCCATGGCGCCTGGCATGCTCCGTGTTGCAGCAGTACAGAGAGAAAGAGATAGATGTGAGAGGAGGGAGTAGACGGCAGGGAAGGAGAAGAAGGGGCGCAGGAGGGGCTCGGGTTGGCCGGCCGATGATCCCAAGGTGGGAGGAGGCTGCAGGCTTCGGTGGTTGGCTGGGCGAGGGGATCGAGGGAGATCGGGCGAGGGGATCCTGAGGAAGAGGACTTGGTGGAGAGTGCGGCGGCGGGTGAAGGGACAAGCCTCCTAATTTCTAGGGTTGGACAATATATATACACCAGGTGGATTAGTTTAGGGGCTACCTCATCCCTACGATCGTAATCGGACGGTCGCGAATAAAATAGTTAGGGAGCCCAATTAACAAAACGGAGATGTTTTGCAGATGTTTGGGGATGATCCGAACTCAACGGTAGCGACAGCCCGGGTCGGGTCCGGGACAGCTTTTCGGACGCGCGCGCGAGGGGGGTTGATGCACTGAGCAGAGAGGGTTTCGGACCGTGCGATCGCATCGGACAACTCTGGAAGCGAAGAGGGGAAAGAGGATGGAGTAGGTGGGCTGTGGCGAGACTGTGAGGGGGAGAAGAGAGAGAGAGCCCGGCATCTGTTTCCGGAGACCAAAAACGTCCGACGTTAGACCGGCTATACTGCCGCTATATTTATCCGTTGGGGCATCAAACGATCTCCGAATGCGATGAAACTTGACAGGCGGTCTATCTACACTATAATAAGACCGCACGCCAACTTTCATTCCATTCCGAGAACATTTTCCGGCCACTTATAAAATAATATTTCGGACATGCCGCGGGCGCGTGCAAGGGTGTCTGGACTCAGAACGGACAACGGAAGGAACGAGGAGACCGGAACGGATGCAAGTTTTGAAAACATGATGATTCTATGCACATGATGACATGATGAAATGCAATACGCAAGCAAATGACATGGCAACGACAGTGAATAACTCGAAGACACCTGGCACATCTGTCTCGGGGCGTTACAAACGCCCACGGTTTCAATAATACTTGTGTTTCCGATTGTAACATGACAGCACTTGTTCCAAAATGACTTTGTTGATTGTTAATGTGTGCGCCTTCGCAAATCGGACAGCAAAATTACCATAGCATGTTGGTGCCATGTCATGACACCAAGCCAAGTTTCATGATTTTCATGCGTGTTTCGGATTTACAGGAATTAAAAAACCAAGTTTCTCAATGTTTCCAGCCGAGCCATGACGCCCAGATGTTTGAATTTCATTCCCATTTCTAGCATGGGACCTATAAATTTACCCGAGGACACACATGTGATTTTTCAACTAGCTTTGGTGCACTAGAGCATGTGCTTGTATTTAAAATTTGAATTATGCACACAAAGGTGACACGTTCCCTCCCACGAGCCTTCTTGAGAGAAGCTCCGGTTTGCAAGAAACTTATACCAAAAGTTGTTCCTATTCTGCAATTTTTTTTACCACAGCATGGTAGTACCATGACATGACACCATGCCAAGTTTCATGATTTTCAGGCGTGTTTTGGATTTACAAGAATTTTAAAACCAAGCTTCTCAATGTTCTCGGCTGAACCACGATGCCTAGATGTTTGAATTTCATTCCTATTTCTTGCATGTGACCTAGAAATTCACCCGAGGACACACATGTGATTTTTCAATCAACTTTGGTGCACGGGAGCATGTGCTTGTAGTTAAAATTTGAATTATGCACATTAAATGACCAGAAACTCAATTAATGTATAAAAAGGCCAAACGAACCCAGAATAATTCCAAAATTTAACAGGGCACTCATATAGTTCTATGTTGCCTCTGTAAAGAAAATCTAGGGGGAGGCAGCGTATATTAGAAATGCCATTAGACATTGTTATTTTCACGTCAAACCCGTTGACCATGTTACATGACAAAAATAAGTCGATTCTCACAATGATAAGTAAATGGTCTCCAGCACAACACACCCCTCAAATAAAACTAAGCACCCTGGAATTCTTTGACAACTAAACTGCTGGCTATATGATATTGGCCATATATATTGTACGTATATAATGTGAAGAAACGAGTGGTAGTACTATACCAACTAAAATATGAAACGTACAAAATATAACGAGAAGAAACATAACATAGTTCTGCTGGGGGCTCAACACAACACACCTCTCAAATAAAACTAAGCACACCTAAAATTAAACTAAGCAACTAATCCGGTAGACGCTTCATTAGAACCACCATGAGAAACGACACTGCCACCTTACTCGGACTCCTCATCCACGTCCTCGACTTCGTCCTTGTCCCTCTTCCTATTGGCCGATACTTCTTTGCTTGAACCGCACACTTGGCTCTTGCTCTTCATCCAACCGTTGTAGATATTGAAACAAAGGTAGCCATCCATTGCAGCGTAGTGGATGTGGTCTATATCTAGTACATTCCACTCCCATGCATGATGAAACCTGAACGGAGGTTTCTTCAGTGTACCGTACGAAGGATGAACCATGGCTCCTGCCAGGGTCAGCATTGAAGGCTGATCACGGGAGGGCACCAGCTGTTTCTTCTAGAGGTCGAAGGGGTCGCCTACAACGAGGCCTATCCGACCCAGGATTTCCTTGTCGTTGCTAAAGTCTACAGTAACGAATTTGACTCGGCCGTTCTTGAGGAAATTCTTAAAATCCTGGCACTCAACGTCGGCATCGCATATGTGGTAGACCAAGCATAAGTCATGCACACAAATCTGGATCGCGGTGGGCTTCTTCTTCTGTGCCTCCTTTAGATTCTTCTCACTTCCCAAGACTGTGGTGTACTCAACATCTAGCCCAGCGACCCACTCATCATTTAAGTTTTCGAACATGCATTTGAAGCGAGCAAGGCATTCTTTCACCGTTGCGGAAGAACGGGTGTAGATGACGTCGAACTCATCGCCGGTGATGGTTCTAACCTTGTACTCACCACCGATCATGGAGATTTGGGACGCCATGGATTTGGGAGGAGGGTTAGGATTAGTGGAACTGCCGTAATGTGAAAGGACGGGACGACTAGGAGCGGTTTATCGATTGTAAAAATGTCGAGTGGGGGGCGCATGCGAATGGAAGGGTAGTGGCTTTCCTGGTGGATAAATGGATTCATGCACAGTACTATGGGGGCCCAATTAGATGTCATGTCTACTCGGCGCCCAATTAAATGGCTTTCGATGTCATGTCAAGCGTCGGGAAAATTACAGGTGATACGAAGCTTTCCATTCTCCCATGATACGGGCTTCTGAGAGCCCTTGGATCTGAGATCGAACGGTTGCATGGCATGATTCTAGACCTATGGGTGAATATCCTATCCTGGAGGGTTATTCTGCAAATTTTCAGCAACTTAGCATGCGACCGTTCGATATCAGATCTAAGGGCTGCCAACAGCCTGTATCATGGTCGTGCCTACCACGACCGTCGCCACACTCGCGTGGCCGTGCCCTTGGAGATTTAACATGGTGTGTTAGGCTATCTGATGTTGGCATGTCATACATAGTCATCACTTAGTCACTCATACAACAAGGTTAGCTATAAGGTTGACTATAAGAGTATTTTTTTGTTTACTTCTCTCTATCTCTTTCTTTGTAGTATTTATTGCATTTGCCAAGGAGTGAGCTCTTCCAATGAAATGGTGCTTAGATGAGGTGCTATGGGCATTAAATGGCTTAGCAACTCAAGTCCCCAATGCATAGGTGCTTAGTTTTTTGTTGCTAAGTTTGCTTCATCTAGGTACACGCGCTTATCATTGTTTCTTCCTGGGGTCACCAAACTACTTTGTCTCTTCTTAATTAACTTTCCACATCAGACTTTATGCCTATGTGGCAGGCTTAGCACCTGTAGGATCAAGTACAATAGTGGGCTATAATCCCGCTTTACATGGCATTTTTGCATATCTGGGGAAAGAGGCAAGGAAAAGTGGAGGAGTGGGCTCTCAAGCAAGAGCCAGCCTCTACATGGTGGAGCATCGGGAGAGGCACCTGTATGGAGGTGTGATGACCCACAAGTGTAGGGGATCTATCGTAGTCCTTTCGATAAGCAAGAGTGTCGAACCCAATGAGTAGCAGAAGGAAATGATAAGCAGTTTTCAGTAAGGTATTCTCTGCAAGCACTGAGATTATCGGTAACAGATAGTTTTATGATAAGGTAATTTGTAACGAGTAGCAAGTAATAAAAGTAAATAAGGTGCAGCAATATGGCCCAATCCTTTTGGTAGCAAAGGACAAGCCTGGACAAACTCTTATATGAATTAAAGCGCTCCCGAGGACACATGGGAATTATCGTCAAGCTAGTTTTCATCACGTTCGTATGATTCGCGTTCGGTACTTTGATAGTTTGATATGTGGGTGGACCGGTGCTTGGGTACTGTCCTTACTTGGACAAGCATCCCAATTATGATTAACTCCTATTGCAAGCATCCGCAACTACAACATAAGTATTAAGGTAAACTTAACCATAGCATGAAACATATGGATCCAAATCAGCCCCTTATGAAGCAACACATAAACTAGGGTTTAAGCTTCTGTCACTCTAGCAACCCATCATCTACTTATTACTTCCCAATGCCTCCCTCTAGGCCCAAACAATGGTGAAGTGTCATGTAGTCGACGTTCACATGACACCACTAGAGGGATGACAACATACATCTCATCAAAATATCGAATGAATACCAAATTCACATGACTACTAATAGCAAGACTTCTCCCATGTCCTCAGGAACAAACGTAACTACTGACAAAGCATATTCATGTTCATAATCAGAGGGGTATTAATATGCATAATGGATCTGAACATATGATCTTCCACCAAGTAAACCAACTAGCATCAACTACAAGGAGTAATCAACACTACTAGCAACCCACAGGTACCAATCTGAGGTTTGGATACAAAGATTGGATACAAGAGATGAACTAGGGTTTGAGATGAGATGGTGCTAGTGAAGATGTTGATGGAGATTGACCCACTCGCGATGAGAGGATCGTTGGTGATGATTTCCCCCTCCCGAAGGGAAGTTTCCCCGGCAGAACAGCTCCGCCGGAGCCCCAGATTGGTTCCGCCAAGGTTCCGCCTCGTGGCGGTGGAGTCTCGTCCCGAAAGCTTGCTTATGATTTTTTCCTCAACAAAAGACTCCATATAGCAGAAGATGGGCATCGAAGGGCCACCAGGGGGCCCACGAGGCAGGACTTTTGGAGCTTTGCAGAATAGGTCTTCTGGAACTTCTTGCGCTCAGTATTTTTTATATATTCTGGAAATAGCTTCCGTGAAGTTTCAGGACTTTTGGAGCTTTGCAGAATAGGTCTCTAATATTTGCTCCATTTCCAGCCCAGAATCCCAGCTGTCGGCATTCTCCATCTTCATGTAAACCTTGTAAAATAAGAGAGAATAGGCATAAGTATTGTGACATAATGTGTAATAACAGCCCATAATGCAATAAATATCGATATAAAAGCATGATGCAAAATGGACGTATCAAGGTGGTCGGGAATCAGGAGACTCAAGCCGGTCGTAGCGCCGCAGTTAAAATGACAATGGCAAGTCAAATCACCGGGCCCCACCTATCCAGCGGTAACTTACTATCAAATCACACAGCCCCACGTTTGCAGCAGCCTACTCCCTCATCTTCTCGCGTCTCTGTCGAACCGACTAGGCGGAACTTCCCCGCCTACCACGCGGGAAAAGCCCCGCCCTCGACTTTTAAATAGTACGGTATACTAATTTTGTATCCATGGATTGTGCCATGGAGCAAAGCCTCAAGAAAACGGCGGTACGCATGTACGGAGTATACAGCACCCCCGTCGCATTCACGTCGCACCCCAGACGGTCGGTCGGTCTGGCACACCGCTCTCCGAATGGAACGCGCGTCATATTGCGTTTGAACACACATGTGGGACCGCAATTGAGAACCGACCATAGGCACACTCCCCGGCCCCGCAAGTTGGGTGAGTTAATAGAAGTAGTAGATACGTTGGTACCTGGACAATCTCTGCAAGACACGGAAGATCAGTTCGTCCATGCATGTGACCAGACTCCAGCAGACATGCATGAAGACTACTCGGCTGTCATCTAGGTCAAGCCGACTATGTTAATTAGGACATCTATCGATGGACCCCTTTTCTATGAGTTTATCTTTAATTCGAGCTTTGATCCTTGTCTAGTTTGTCCGTCAGGATTCATCTTGTCTCCTTTGGGCAGTGAGGTTATGATTTCGTGTCATGTGGCATTTTTTCGTGTTATATGTTATAATCCGGTGCTTCAGATCAAAATGACGACAACTACGCCTCTGGGGCACGTGCATGAAGACTTATCAACAGTCATTGCCGAGGTCAAGCCGGCTCCGGCCGGTAGACAAAAGAAAACTAGTACTCCACTATATAGACAGGAGCCTCCGCGCTTGCTTGCTAGTGTTGCTCTCTTCACACTGTCTTGTCCTCTCCAGATCTAAACACGACAGCGGTGGCCACACACTCTCTCTCTACTCACCGCTGGTCACAGATCCAGCCGGATCCTCTCCGCCAAGGAAGGTGAGAAGGTGCAATGTTCACGCAGTCGTCCTCGGCGACGGCTCTTACCCACTGCCGGTGTGTCCCGATCAGCGTGCCTTGCCGTTCTCTCCCAAGCATCGCTGGCGAGGGAGGGCCTCCCACCCCTTCTTCCTCGCTGCCGTAGTGTGGGCAGATCCGGCCTCCCGCCGCCCACCTAGCGACATCCTGACGACCCTCAGGTATAACTTCCTTCGAAACCGGCCTTGCTCTACTTCCCGAGCTCCTGACGTTGCTGCATTTGTATCTTTTACTATTTCTCAGGTCCCCTCGTGTAGATAGGATCGATCGGCTGTTCGAAAACCACCTAATTTTTTACTATTAAGAGGTAAAACTAGTTCATGCACTCGAATCTAGTAGTACTTGGTTCAAACAAGGAAGAAAGGGGGTGGGGTGGGGGAAGATTTGTTACCTGAATCTAGGACTTGGTCGAAAGAGGAAATAATGGGGGCGAAAAGTAGTAGAGACTGGCTACCCAACTAGTCTCTAGGTCTAATAGGGAAATAAAGGGAACGCATTACAAACTCAATATAAACCTGATCTATTGGTTGAAAAAGGAAAGAAAGTGGGGACTAGGGGACAAGTCAACAGAGTAAGTCCAGCACTAGATTTGCTAGCCTCACACGGTATAAGGTGGCTATATACCGAATAAAAATGGGACCAACCCAGATATCCTCTTCTGATGTTTGTTGCCCCGAGCCGCTCTTATGTAATGCCACTGGTAAAATGTAGCAGTCGCACTGTTAAAAGTAAGGACACGTTAAACCAATGTTGTTTTCAATGTAATGCCTCCAGTAATATGAATCAATGGCACTTTTTTTCATGTCCTGCTAAATTTCCCATGAAGATAAGTTGCTTATTTTCGTTAGAGATGCAACTGTCCTGGTCCGCCTACTCTCCAGGAGCTTCACGGCCAACCTTGATGTTGCTCAATTTTATTGCAACTAATGAAGAAGCTCTGTGGGTTTCGTTTTCTGATGGAAATGGAACCAGGGCTGGAGCCCTTTTCTTAAAAAAGAAGAAGAAGAAGCTGCTAGCTCATGGGACATTGCTTCATTTTAGGTGAACAGCACCAAAAGGTCCCATGAATTGAATCATCCATGTTGGTGACTGGTGTCATCCCTTCTATGATGGTGTTGACTGCAGATATGGTTCCCATCACGAGGTATGTTCCTTTTTGGTCTGACCGTTTGCCAAAGATCCTGCATGTTGATCCTGCTCTTGTGCTTCTGTTTTGGCACTGCCATGATAAAGTAGTAATGTTATTATTTTGCACCTTAATCTAGTGGCACTATTAATTTGAGGCAATGTTTTGGCACCGCTAGTGCCACTATTTTTTTTATATATCGAAAGAGGGGGGTTCCCTCTAATTTCATTAAAGAAACCCAACCATAGAGAACCATTATCCGACAACATCTCAGTGTAAACGGGCAGTTATGCAACTACTACTAGAACGGACTGAGTACTAGCAGGAGACAAGTTTGCCACATAAGCTAGGCAGGTAGGGGGGACGCAGCACCAGCTCGACCAAGTTTGGATTATAACCCAAATGCTACCACAGAAACATCAGGGGGGAGATAGGGACTGAAAGAGCCAGCTTCAGCATCCTAGTCTAAGCACCCCCAGCCTTCATCCTTGCGACGCACGGTACACCTCGTTTGCCACCTGCTCGACCCTAGTGTCACTGATAAAATGAAGTAATAATACAGTTAAAATAGAGAGAGTGTCCTCTCTATTGTTTCATTTCCAGTGTAGATAAAGAAAGTGCTTCTCTTTGTTAATGTATGTTTCATCAACTAGTCCCATTGTTAATGTTTAAGCGTTTTTGCAAACTGGGGTGCTTAATTTTAGTTGATCTTCACAAAAATAGAGATTTGAATGTCTCAAGGGCCCTCCTTGTACTACCGCTGTACACTGATGTTCATCACTGGCAGAAGGTGTATCGGGGAGACTTGGGTCGATTTCCAGTATGATGTAATATTTTCTTCTGTTTATTAGTGTATGTTTCATCAACTAGAGCCACTATAATCTAATCACACATTTTCATTATCTGTGCAAACAGGGTTATTCAGCTGCATTTTGGTGGAACTGCACAAATGTACGGATGGAACCGACATATATGCAGAGTGCGAGATGCAAAGTAAAAATTACCGACACCAACCCTGCTCCATCTAAGCATTGGCATCCCCCACCATCAGTGGGTGATACGTCTCCAACGTATCTATAATTTTTGATTGCTCCATGCTATATTATCTACTATTTTGGACTATATTGGGCTTTATTTTCCACTTTTATATTATTTTTGGGACTAACCTATTAACCGGAGGCCCAGCCCAGAATTGCTGTTTTTTTGCCTATTTCAGTGTTTCGGAGAAACAGAATATCAAACTGAGTCCAAACGTAATAAAATCTTCGGGAAAGTGATTTTCTCACCGAACGTGATCCAGGAGACTTGGACCCTATGCCAAGGAACAAAAGAGGCGGTCACGAGGGCGGGGGGCGCCCCCCCTAGGGCGCGCCCCCCTGCCTCGTGGGCCCCTCAGTGCTCCACCGACGTACTCCTTCCTCCTATATAAACACACGTACCCCCAAACGATCAGAACAGAAGCCAAAAACCTAATTCCACCGCCGCAACTTTCTGTATCCACGAGATCCCATCTTGGGGCCTGTTCCAGAGCTCCGCCGGAAGAGGGCCGTCATCTCTACATTATCCTAGCCCCTCCGATGAAGTGTGAGTAGTTTACCTCAGACCTTCGGGTCCATAGTTAGTAGCTAGATGGCTTCTTCTCTCTCTTTGAATGTAACATCCCAAATTTTCAATTTGGAATGTTATACATTAGATCATCATGCATATCTTATTTTCTTGCATTTTGGTCGATCCTAGAAATTTCACGCAACTCAAGGACCTTCGGAGAGAGTTGGAGATTTCGTTATTTTCATATTTGAGAGATTTCTCGAATTTGAAAAGAGGGTCATTTGATTTATTTATTTCATCTTCAATTATTTTTCCGATATCAAAATATGAGAGAGGGAATAATATGACTTTCCCAAAATATAGGAAAAATTAAGATTTAATAAATAGATCAAATTTTGTTTTCCGGTGTTTGTTTGTTTTTCTTTGGATAGGGAAAAATGCGCGTTTTCGAAAATTGCATTTTAGGTCCGGAGAAAAGTTCATTTTGTTCGGCTCATTTTTAGGAGTCGGGGAAAATTTACTTTAGAATTTTTGGAGTTCGTTTACTTTTCTTTTTCTTTGTTTTTCTGCACGCGGAATTATTTATAAAAAAAAGAGCCAGGCCAGCCGGGCCAAGGCCCAGGCCAGCCGCCGCCCCAGCTCCCTGTGCGCTAGCGCCAGGAGCCTCGCTCACCGAGTCCCAGCGGGACTCCAGGAGCCGGCCGCCCCTCCCT